>NC_056746.1:1001234246-1001359246 GCF_019279795.1 Protopterus annectens | reverse complement strand
ATACAAAGTTACAAAGCATTGAATGACAAGCTGTTGAAGTAGGATATGAGTGTTATGGAATGGAGAATTAATGAAATTATTCACCCTAAAGATCCCATGGACCCAATTCTGAAAGACTTTACTGTCAGTGTAAGTGACCATTTACAGTGAAAGCAGGCTAAGAGCAGATTATTTGGAATCTGGGCTCCATAGTAAGCTTATTTATAGATAGGCCATACACTGAAATAAGCGACTTACACTGATAGTAAATCTTTCAGAAACATGTCAGAATCTGGCCCAATGTTAGTACTTGTTTTCCAAGATTGTCAAGTGAGTTTTGATTGTAGTATTTACATGAGTTTACTTAACAAAGTAATATAGCACATATATGTCTACACCTATATATATATATATCTATATATATATATATATATATATATATATATATATATATATATATATGTGTGTGTGTGTGTGTGTGTGTGTGTGTGTGTGTGTGTGTGTGCGTGATTACATAATGAATGGTTGACATGTCAAGTGATCGACACAAAAAATATCAACAGAAAAAGTTGCTCATTATATTGACAACACTAAACAGAGAAACTCAGTATATTGAAAAAGGAAACATATAACCTATAAACTTTCTATACATTCAGCTCAAACTTGTCTAAGTAGTGATGATGTTATGGGAAAAGGTTTTTTAATGAAAGCTGCATGTTAGTGTTAGAGGTAGGGGCATTGCTAGGGTTAGCACACATTACTAAGGTGGCCAGAGGGACTTTGGGTCCCTGTTCCACCTTAGTAATATCTGCTAACCTTAACCCTTCTCCTGTCCCTAACCTTAATGTGCAGTTTACTTTAAAAACCCCTTTCTGTAACACTGCCACTATATAAGACAGCTCAGATACTCACCATACATGTGTGCATGTATACACACACACACACACACACACACACACACACACACACACACACACACACACACACACACACACACACACACACACACACAAACACACGCGCACACACGCACACACTAAACCTATCCCCTTACCTAATGATTACCCAAACCGAAACACTCACACTTGCACACAGACTAAATCTATCCCTTACCTAACCCATACTCTAACCCTAAAACACACTCACTCAGACAAAAATTCACAGCCCCAGCAGTTACCATTGCCAATTAACAGAAGTTGCCCAATACAGCCTTTGTACAAATGGCTGGTTGCAATTAGTGTACAGCAGTTCACTTGTCTCAAGCACACTAGTATCGACCAAGTGCAATCCTATCAGTACATCAAATGCTTAGATGAGTAATCATTAAAAGACTGAGCCAAGAAACTCAAAAACCAAGAAGCATGAATGAATGAAACACTTTTTGTGTCCCTGACACCCCCTGCTAATTATACCAAATCCAAGATGGCAGGGAAGAAAAACTGTAATCATCATTGTATAGTGATCCCATACAATGATAACCTATTCCATTTGATCTTCCATGTTTTTGAGCTTCCGGGGTTGATCCCCTAACATTCACTTATTTGAGTGTTCGATGTACTGATGATAGGGACCTATATATATATATATATATGGATCTAGTACATATGCTCGAATGCATAAATCACCGAACGTGAAATACATGAACAGAAACCACCGAAAACACTAAACAACGAAAATACATTCCACCGAATCACTAATCACCGAACTTAGTATAACGCAATTAAGTACTAATTTATTGATTTACAGCGGTCCATTTGATATAAATTACAACAATCCGGGTGAAGTGTTAGAAGTTTACAGCCATGGCTGATATGTGTAGGCTACCACCTGGTATCCTGGGACAAGCTTACAAAACTAAAACTTTGCAACGAGGTGGAGAAATACTGATTTTAGATGGATACGTCTACCAATTAGAGAAGAAAACTAAAAGCCGTAAATACTGGAATTGTAAATACAAGATCACTGGCAAATGTAGAGGTAGAGCAATTACTATCTCTGTAACCGATGGTGAAGATCTTGTAAAATCTGTTGAACATTGTCATACAGGTGAACCAGAAGAAGTGGAAAAATACAGGATTAGAACGGAGTTAAAGCAAAGAGCTTCCCTTTCTAGGGATACATCTTGTGTTATAGTGGACAATGCTGTAGCCTCCACTTCCTTAGAGTTTGCACCGTATTTGCCCAATAGACGTTAAATGCTTCAAACTATTAAGCGTGTTCGTTCTAAAGGGAGATGAACTGTAAAGTCTACTGAAATAGATTTATTTCAGTTTGATGAATCACAATTCCCATTTAAAAATGGTGTCTTCTTAAAACAGTCCTGCAAAGATACAGTAATAACATCAAGGTACTAGTGTTGACGACAGATGCTAATCGGCATGACTTAACAGTTGCAAACAAATGGTTAATGGATGGCACTTACTTCAAACGAGGTGCAGAATGTCGTCAGGTGTACACCATTCATAGTGTTGTCAAGTACGGTGCTCAAAGCAGAAGTGTACCTCTCATGTATTGTTTCGTGAATAAAAAGTCATTACGTGCATACAACCTAATGTGGAGATGTATCTTTGAGTTTTTGACTGATCATAAACTAAATGTTAAAATCCCATTCGTGCTGTGTGACTTTGAACCTGTAGCCATTCAGAGCTTAAACCGCAACATTAATGGAGTGGTATGCAAAGGTTTTTTCTTCCATTTCGGAAGAAACATTTGGAGGAAGATTCAATGTTTAGGGCTGGCTTCACTATACAACTCAGATATAATTTCCAGCAATGCGTTAAGCAGCTGACAGCATTAGCATTCCTAGAAGAGGATGCAGTGATAGACACGTTTCAACAGTTAAAACAGCACTTTCCTGTCGTGGGCAAAGCACTACTGAAGTATTTTGAAGAGTGGTATCTGACAGGGAAACCCAGAAGCCTGAAAACTAGGTCTACAACTTCTATCAGATTCCCTCCACTATTTCCTGTTCAATTCTGGAACATCAGTGTATTGAATGATTTAAATTTGTCCAGAACTCAAAATGCAGCTGAAGCGTGGCACAGGAGGCTTTGTTGCATAGCTGGCAGACATTTGTTTGATATGTATAGCATTCTACGAGCAGTTACCTGTGAACAAAACAGGGTAGATGAAATATGCTGCAGGATGTCTGCTGCATGCCCACCCACTCCAAAGAAGAGGTCTCTCATTCGTTGGCAAGAGCAGTTCCAATCCTTATTCTTACAAAGAGAGGAGTACACTGCATCTGATTATGTGAAAACAATTGCTAATTTACTACAATTATGAACGACTGGATGTCTTCTTTCATTATGTACATGAACCAATTACATAAATATCTGAATGAATAGATAATGTGTTTCTTACTTCTCAATCTAATGAAATGCTACCTTTGCAGTTAACTAAGTGTAGTTATGCTGCAGTTTACTGCTGTCATCACTTTCGATGATTAGTGATCTGGTTGAATATATTTTCGTTGTTTAGTGTTTTCGGTGGTTTCTGTTTGTGTATTTGTGGTTCGGTGGTTTATGCATTCGAGCATATATACTAGATCCATATATATGTGTATATATATATATATATATATATATATATATATATATATATATATATATATGTGTGTGTGTGTGTGTGTGTGTGTGTGTGTGTGATAGTAAATGTTAAAAAGGAGTTTAGCTTCTCTGTTTGAAACTGAATGTTCATATTCTCTGAATAAGTAGGTAAATATATGTTGTAATCCAAGTAAATGAGTTCATGGAAATATTACTCTAATTTACATTTCTTCCCTTCTGTTCTATGTGCTACCATGCTCTTCCATTAGTTTCTTGTCACACACAGGATTTAGTGATAAAGTCTGTTCTAGCTCCCCCATCCAGCTTGTGTGGGGGTGGTCAAAGAAGAGGACCAAGGGAGTTGGAGTTGTGATTCAGGTGATGGTACCTACTCAGACCAGCAATAATCATCCTGAGAGTCCAAATCTGATATTTGCTCCTCTCTTTGATTGTGCATACCCTTTCTTGGTATTACTCTCTTGCCTAATGTATTCATCGCCATGTTAGCTATAATTTGTTTTTTATTGACTTTAGGGGTGTCCACCTTTCTGAGTGGTTTACTCATTGTCCTTGTTATTCATGGGACCCCTTCCCTTAACACCTCTGCATGACGATTCCTTTTATCCTGAACCAAAAAGCTCCTTATCCTTGACACTTCCATATATTTTCCCTGATTATTTTCCTCTCTCTGACTGTGGGCTGCCTACCTCTTTGGTCCTTTACTGTTGCTATTTCATGGCACCATCTTCTTGTGTGTAATAATAATACACTACAGTCACCAACAATTTCTTTTCTGATTCTTTTTTGACTAATCTCCTAGCAACTGAAAGGTTCTCAATGTGAAGCACTTTGTCCCAGGATGTCACCATAAAAGGGATCCCATTCAGAAGATTGACTCAGTGGAAAGTTAAACTTATTATGGTTGAGACAATATGATCGAGTTTCCGAAAATCTGAATTATGGAAAACAATAAAAATGTACATTTTTGCAGGGAGGCAAGCCTCCTTCACCCCCAACACCCCCACATGTTTTATGTACCTACTCTGAGATTGCACTACAGTGGAGAAAAGGGTATATTTCTTGAGCCTCACTGTACTGCAATCTCCATTCATAAGGTTCAGCATTTTGAAAAGTTGATCATATGGTCTCCACATATAAAGTTCGACTTTCCGTTGAGTCGAGCTTCTGAATGGGACCCCATAAAAGTTGTATGATATACCACTTTAGTCAGATATCTCTTAGTCACCATTTGTTTCCTACAGATGTCCACTTCTTTCTTTTTTTTGATAAAGTTGAGGAGACTAATCCTCCAAAACTTTATATTATGATGTTGCCAAAAGACATCTCTCTTCCTCTGGCTAAGTGTGCAGTTCAGTCCTTAGAGCATAAGATTTCAGGGAGGTTTATTAATATGTGCTTTGTCTGTTCTCCTGTTTCTGACTGAGCACTCTTGCTAAATGTGTAGTTAAGTGCATCTGTTTGTTCAGTATTGCTGTACAGCAGTTATGAAACTCTTCTTGAGTCATGGATTCAGGCAGGCCTACTACACACTCTCTGCATCATTTTGAGCTGTTCTCTAGGTTATTATCCAGGATATGAGCCTACTTTTCTAACTCACTTCAGTTTTCTAATTTTCATTTGAATAAATCTCTGTGTTGTTTATTGACCACACTTGAAAATTTGTCTTAGACTTCTTGTATACTTCTATATCACTAACTTAAAGGGAGAGACTCTCAAATAAAATACCATTTTATCTTTGGAGGAAACCTTCTTGAATTTCTGAGGCAGGCAGTTATGCAGGTATGTTTCTGCCATTCTAATTAGGAAATCAAAGTTTCTGCAAGATGTTCTCTTTCTATGAAAAATGCATGCAATCTATTGTCAGTGATAACTGCAGTCAGGAATTAAGTGTCTATCTTATCCTAGGTCAGCCACAACCTCCCATCACGGTCACTTCTAACATGTTCCAGAGGACTGCCATTATGCAAAATTTGATACTATGGAGCATTGAATGAAACGCTGTATCCTTATACCCTTGAGTTGAAATTTCTGAACTAGTTTATTTACAGTTGCAGGGGTATGCTGGAGGACTTGCCTCCTGTAAAATCTCTTACTTTTTTTGTCAATTTCATCAATTGTAGATATTCAGCCAGATTCAATAAAGCCTACACTGTGTGCATAGTAGTGCACCATTTTGGATTCAGTAAATGTCTCTTCATGCACAAACAAGGTAAACACTGTGGCATGTAAATTACAGTGCAAGCAACTGAATTGTATGCTAATCAACCAATCCAAGATGGAGGAGCTATTCGACAAGCTATAAAGCAACTGTGTAAACCCAGTGCTGGTTTTTCCTGTGAATTACAAAACATATTGGCATAGAACCAAGGAAGGGAGTCTGCACAGAAACAATGTTAGGGGCTGCTGCTGCTTTAATTCATATGCATGTGCAACAGGCTGAAGTCTATGCTGCTGCTGCTGCTAATAGACTAAGGCCAAGGAGGAGAAGAGTTTTCAGACCCCAGGTAACTTATCACAACCTACATGATGTGGAAATTGTAGAGTGCTACTGGGTGGATAGAGATACACTACAGGAACTCTGCAACCTTTGTTGTCCTCAACTCAGAGCCAGGGAAAACCAAGGGGAACCCATCCTAGTGGAGACAAAGGTATGTGTAGCACTTAGAATCTTAGCTACAGGTACCTTTCAGAGACCAACAGGGGACGTGCTGAGGGTGTCACAGGCATCAGCATCCAGGATCCTCCATCAGTTCTTGACTGCTATGCTCCAACATGCCAGTGACCACATATATCTTCCCCATACTCCTCAGGATAGGGCCAGAAATATGCAGGAGTTCTATCGTGTAGCACACTATCCTGAAGTACTGGGTGCCATAGATTGCACACATGTAGAAATTAAGGCACCACCTGGGGATCAGGGAAGGGTCTATATTAATAGAAAGGGCTTTCACTCTAGTAACTGCCAAATTGTGTGTAATGCCAAGAGAATCATCTTGAATATGTGAGCTGGCATCCCTGGCAGTTACCATGACTCACATGTCTGGCACACCTCCCAAATGTATCAGATTTTTGCTAAAGGGGATATCCCACAGGATCATTTACTGGGGGATGCAGATTAAGCACTGGAACCGTGGCTGATGACACCCATCAGAAATGCATGCACACCCACTGAAGACCGCCATAATGAGGCACACGCTCAAACCAGAAATATCATAGAGCATGTGTCTGGGCTGCTGAAGTCACGCTTCCATTGCCTAGATACATCTGGGGGAGCCCTGCAGTACAATCCATGGACATATACTGAAATATTCACGGTATGTGCCATGCAACAGAACATCATCCTGTGAAAACAGCTTCAGCAGGATCATCGTGGAAGGTACACACATCCTACCACCAATGCCAATGTCATCACAGCCACAGGCAGATGAGGAGTCAGAGGGTGAACCAGCAGCTGCTGTTGGTGTAGGCAGATGTAGGCTTGCTTAATATGCTCTTGCATTTGCTAAGAGACGACTCATAGCACATTCAGTCACCACCTAAGGGCCTACAGCGTTCCTCCTATGCACATACATATAGTAACATTGTTGCCAGGCAATTCTCATAACCTTTACCTCCCCATGTATTGGCTTTGTACTGCTTGTATTGGCTAGAGATAGCCCTGAACTAAAACTGTTGCAACTGCTGGATTTACAAGGTAAGTGCTGAACCTGGAGTGTATTGTGTAATAATATGAATGACTGGCATATACTTGCATTTTGTTACTTGGTAGTATAAACAAGTAAAAGGGGGGGTGATTTGTACAGAAATGACCTTAACATGTGACAGCAGAGACGTATTTGACTTATATGTGTCAATTATTAAGTAGTAGGCCTCAGGCATCAAAGATTCACACAGTCATACCTCTCAAAAGTAGTGATGATCACTGCATGCCCTCAGATTAGCATCATATGTTTGTACTGGAAAATCATTAAACAGAGAAGCTAGAAAGTAATGTTACACATTTCAATTTCACACTTCACAACCCTCACAAGATCATTAACAATAAAGATGGAAATTTTTGATGCAATCAACTGTCTAACTTTCTATGACCAATATAAGTCAAAGGTATAATTACCATTTCATCATCACAAATGCAGATATACTAAGCACTAAGTCAGATATGCACCCTGAGCATCAGACCCAAAGCTTATCCAAACTGATTTGTAAAGCTTATCCCTGAATCCCAGAGATACAAAACAGGGATATGGCACAGTTACCATCACTTGCACAAGGGGTTGGTGGGGGGGCAGGTAGCCTAGGCTGACACAAAAGGTCAGTGAGTGTGTATGAGTTAGAAAGAGAAGCAGGCAGACATTTGGATAAACCAACAAATGCACAGTGAGACAAAATGAGTTTTAAGCAGCATGGCTGAACAACGTAACTGCTGTATGTGTATCTGTGGGGGTCCTCCAAGTGAAAATGGTGTGTGATTGTCTGCATGCACACAGCCAAACTCTGTGCTAGCGCTACATCTTGGTATGTCAGACAAGTGTAAGCTGTGCATGGTAGATGAGGCAGTTCATTGTTGTCATCCATGATCATGAGAATTGGCTATGCCAAGAGTTGCACTGGCATGTTCATGCCCACAGTCAGCTGTACTGCTGCCACCTGAGCGTGACTGATGTCTGCTGGATGAGCTCCCTTCACAAGGACTTCCAGGACCACAACCTCATGGCCTGCCACATCTGGGTGTGGACAGCTCAACCACTGACAGAGCAGTGGAAGCACTGCCACTATGGGGGCATCATTGGGCATGGCCATATTGTCTAACAGCAGATGATATGGCTGATCAATAGTGATATAGTAAACCTGCAGACACTGGGCCCAACCCAATTTGGTTTTGTCAAGGGCAGATCATGCTTTCTCAACCTGATGGACTTCTTTGAGAAGGTCACCAAAGCAATGGATGAGGGCAAAATGGTTCACATTGCCTACCTTGACCTGGCCGAGGAATAAGACACAATACCCTATTCTGGCATGGTTGACAAACTCAAGGCATTAGGTACAAACCTGTATGTCACCCAGTGGATGGCCAACTGGATCACAGACAGGAACCAGGAAGTTAGAATTGGAGACTACACCTCTACAAAGAGGGCAGTCACAAGTGGAATTCCTCAAGGATTGGTCCTTGGACTGCTCCTTTTCGACATTTACTTCTCTGAAGTCAAGGCCAATGTCAGTGGTATCTGGCTGACTAAATTTGCAGATGATTGCAAATTAGGAGCTGCCATTGAATCCCACACTGACACAAATGTTCTCCAAGAAGCGGTGACACAGACAAACAGCTGGTGTTACAGTCATGCACTAAAACTAAATGCCAAGAAATGCATAATAGTATCCTTCAGGAAGCCATCCACCCCTGGCAACTATCATATTAATAACACACCCCTTAGAGTTGACCCAGTAGTCAGGGACTTAGGGACACACATAGACAGTAATCTAAACTTTGACCATCACATGTCTACAGTAGTGAGGAAATCATTCTATATTGCGCAGCTTATAAACAAAGGTATGGCATCTAAGCCCAAGGAAGTCATTGTTCCACTGTTTTCAGCATTCATCAGACCTATGATTGAGAACAATGCATCCTTTGGTATGAACCTAACCAGGCATATTCAGGAATTGGAATGTACATAGAGGTTCCTCACTAAAAGAATACAGGGCATAAATAACATGTCCTATGTAGACCACCTCAAGGCCTTATCCATGTATTCTATGTTCTACAGGCTTTTGAGTGGAAATCTCTGCCTGGCATACAGGACATTGTCAGACCCCACTCTGATGGACCTCATGCATATCCACAAAACAAGCAGCACCAAAATTCCCTGTTCTAAAGAATTAAACCTTGCCTGTGATATAAAAAGGACCTATTGGAGAGACAGGTATGTATCCCAGAGACTACCCCATCTCTGGAACATGTTCCCCATCCATGTCAAGCAGAGTTCCTCTCTAACCCAATTCAAGTGCAACTTGGACAATTGGATGGGGAACAGGAAATTCATCCCTGGTTTGGCTCCTGTGTCTCTACTGGACACAGGAAACCTGTAAATGGTTCATCTCCTAGGCCCCTGCTGGCAAATGTTTCATCTCCCAAGCCCCTTCTTACACTTATCAAGGTTATCAGAACTTATCAGACATTTGGGATGCATGGCTCAGTTTAAAAAGGCCCTTGTGGTTGTTAGCCTAGTAAACAACTATGAAACTGTGAACCTATGACCTATGTCCATGAGGATGCCATCCCCCTCGCAGCAGACGTTCATCACAGACACCGCTCATTCCAATGTGTCATTCATGCAATTCATTGAATCGGCAACATGGTGGAGGCAGTCATGCATAAAAGCCTGTGCCACATCTACAACCCTAAGATTTCTCTGGGATATCTATGAGAATGTGCCTGTGCCTCCATTATGGCCCTAAACATACACTGAGTGGCATGTGAAGAGACACCTGGATCAGATGGAGGATGGACAGCAGGCCTCCTCCAAGCACCCCTAACAATCCTGCATGGCACCTCACACACTTTGGCTACAGTCAGAGTCAACAAGCACTGAAGCTGCAGTAACCACACTTCTCTGACTGATTGTCTTACCCTCCACCTGTCCAATATCTGTGGTCTCACTGGAATGTGTGGGCCTCGGCCTACTGGCTGTGTCTGATGGAATTTCAGGGGATGGCTATATATCAACCTCAGTGTTAGATTCAACATCTGCATCCCCTGACTGATCCTCTGTTTAGCCGCCATCATCATCAGAGTCTGCTGATAGTATGACATCAGGTGGTAGAAGTCCCACTCATCCACTGTCAGGATCACCTGTGATATAAGCACTAAACACAGGAAAAATGTATACCTAAACTACTATACTCCAATATGTACTAACAAAATAACAGTGATGCCAGTATTAGACAGTACAGCAATACACACAACAGTCCTGACATCAACATCACACACTAAAGTATTTCTTTGAATTGCTCATCAATGCTGACATAAAAATGGTTGGCTTACCATGTACAGATGAGGGTATCCTCTGCATGCCAGATGGTCTGGAAAGAAGTTAAGCAAAAGGTAAGGACAACATCATCATAATTAATAGTAACACAGGGGGTAATACTTTTCCCCTTTATAAGTCCATTAACTATACTTTCAACAAGAACTTGGATGGCAAATCCAACTTAAGCTAATCAATCATAATGTGTTGTTAACTGTAGCAATCTTCAATCTAACCAAACAAAATTCTTGTTAAACAGAAGTAACTTATTGATTTAAATTGTTTTACTATACAGCAGTATTCAACAATTGAGATACAAATGCCTACCTGGAATCTCTTTCCGGGACATGCTTGCTGTCCCAAAACAGTAGCACCAAAGTCAAGAACATCTTGTTTTGCACTTTCCTGGGAGCTGTCTGGATCTCTGACAGTGGACAGGAACTCTTCATTTGTTGTTAATAGTGGCTCTGTAGCAGCCCCCCCCCAGTACCCATCTGATCATGTCCCAATGCAGCTGCTTTCCTCCATGCAGATGAGATGACATTAGTGGCCTTATGGCATACCTGCTCATATGTAATTCTGTGGCCACCCATAGCATTACCATCATTGACAATCTGCTGTCAAATCTGCATTCTGTGTGATATATCAACTCATCTCCTTTCAAGCAGGAAGGCACCATGTTGCCTAAAAGCATTAACAATGACATGATTTTTAACATCAGTGAAGGGTGGTCTTCAAGGATTGAGATGCTTGGGTGGCATAGTCCTAGGTGTCCTAAAAGACAACAGAAGGCTAATGCACATAAGTATCACATAACTACAAAATAACTGTTCCCAGATAAAACAGAAAAGGTAGCATTGCAGTATTACCCACCACAGAAACATAAAACAGTCTAGAGATATGAAATATGAGCAACAGGCTGGATGCCAAAAAAAGGAGAGCAACAATAGTGACATATTTTTGTTTGTGCCATAACAGAAATGCAGCTTTGCTCCCCACACAAAACAACAGGCAAATGACACATTTTGCTAACAAACCATCTTTGAAATGCTAAAAATGCTATCAAATGAACTGTCCCTGAAACATGTCTACAGATTTAACACAAGACATTCCATTTTAAGGTATTTCCAATTAAGGATACCTGTGAAATGCCCTGACAAACATGCACATGGCACTAGTACACTTCTAACTAATGCACACAGATAAAAGTGTAAAAGCCTTTGCTATAGATTTTTCTTAATTATATTCCAGTATATGCAGTATGTAGCGGACAAAATGCAAGCATACCTTCTCAAGTTCAGTAATCCTCTGTGCAGATATATGCCAAATAGCTTATTTTCTGTGTTTTCCAGATAAACAAGTCTCCTCATCTTCAGTTTTCCTAGCTATACAGTTGCCTTTGTATGGTGTAGATATAGGGTTGCTAGCATGGTGAAAATGCAAATCAGGTCTGAACTCATTAAAGTTGCTGAATCTCAAATACTTGGCTCTGTGCAGCAAATGTAAGCATAGTGCAGCCACTCACTCAGTGTTTGTTTTTTACTGGATTTCAACTATGAGTGATTACTGGTTGTGAGAATGAAAACACAACAGCACTGAAGGCTGCCCTACATCCAGTGGGTGTGTCAGGTTAGACTTATAAAGTGTTAGCTGTAAGGTTGGAAATGTAAATAAGCAGCACACAATTCACAGGTTCTGTTCATTTGCATCCAACCTCCCCTTCATTTGTTTGCAACTGCATATGATATTATTGCCATTTAATATCATCACACATTTTAAAGGAGAATGATGTAGAATGGCTTACAGACTGCATGCCTCAGATTACTGATCAAATAAGAGAAGAATGACCGACAAACTTAGAGAAGTACAACAGAGCTGTATATTTGCAAGCAATAGTCATAAATGGTTGTGTGATCACTTAGTGCACTACATTCAAAAATAATAAATGTACAAATAACAGTTGTATGGTTTCATATTACTGTAGATGATGTTGCAATTGCTTGTATGCAGAATGATTTGAGTTCTTTGCTACAAAGCTGTTTGTGTGGCAAAGAGGGATAAGACACCCTTCCTGTGTTCTGTGGGTTTATTGGAGTGAGACTTCAAATCCAGACCTATGTAGAAATATCTCATGTGTACCAATATTTTCTAGTGTTTATCTCATAGATTGCTTTTCCTCATTTTAACTATTTGTCCCTTTTTTGGGGGGGTCAGTGTTTGGTCGATATGCTGCTTGGCACAATCACAGGAAACAGAATAAAAAGAATGTCAGGTTTGGCTGTGCTTAGCTCATTTGTGTGAAGCATGGCAGTGAGCAAACTGGTCTACTGGTCCACTCAGGAAACAGACAGAACACCTTCAGAACACCTGCAAACAGAGCATCTGTAGAAGGGAAAAGGTCAAGTATAATACGTTGTTGCAATTTCTGTATTTGATTGTGGAAGTGTACTTTGCAGCATTGCATGACGGTTAGCATGATTCCACAGCTGCTGCAGACAGGACTTAGCCAATAATTAAAAATAAATACAGTCTATTAATTCTATTGGGCACCCCGCAAACCCCGCACCAGTGGTGGCTGGTGACTTCAAATCAAAGGGGGGCTGCAGGAGACAGCTGAATGGGTGGGGCCAATGGGAAGGGGTGTGGTGAACTGGAAAGGAGTGGAGCTATGCTCAAAACCACAAAAATTGGAACTTTAATTAAATACACTGCCCTGGGTGCCAAACCATCATTATGAGAGTCCAATCAAGACAAAATGAAGTGTAGAAGAAAAAAAATATTTCAATGCATTGGCTATCTGACAGCTTACTTAATATCTAGATGAAAACAAAAAGGTTGTGAGGCATAAAAAAATAAATTACTTTTTAAATACATTACTGGACTGCCAGTCAAAATCAAGTATAAAAAAACAAGCAGCACTCAACTCAAACCACTTCTCCTTGTACTACAATTCTAATTATAATTTATATTCATCAGCTTTATAAAAGTACCAAGTAACATGTTGAAACTAGCAATCTCTGTGATATCCTCACTTGTAAAAATGTTTCTTATCCAAAAAAGACCTGCTGCCTGAGCCTGACAACAACTACCTACTTGTTTCATGGGGAAAACATGATCAAAGTAAAAAAATAACAGCAAACAAGAAACAAGCTCAAGATAAATTGCTTAAAGGATTATTGCACAGGTTATGGATCACACATGATAGACTGACATTCTGTTTAGTTTACGGGTAAAGCCTGCACAGATGACTGCAAGTCTCAAACAGATGTAATGAGCTTCTGAAAATACTGTAATCCTGTCCTTTATTACAAATACCGTCATATGCATTTCAATACCTAAGGCTTATATGCTATCTAGTTATGTAAATATTCTCTGCATGGCAATCAAAAGGCTTTCAATGTTGGCAAATCTTTAACAGTATGCTTATTAAAGCTTACTTGCATCTTACAGTCTCAGACAAGCTTACCTGATGGTCATTAAAGCATTGCTACTTGAACTCAGAGCAATAGGCACTGCAACAACATGCATTTTCTGAATAAGAAAAAGCATAACTCAACAGTATAAAATATGACAGTAAACCAGAACATTCTGCAAAATCAAGGACAGATGAAAAGCCACTGTAGTACTGCTCCTTGCCTTGCTTGGACACATCCAGAATCACTATGTGGGGTAATGAGGTGTAACAAGTATGTTACAATTTGAAATGTCTCTGGCTGACAGTGATGGCCCTGACACATTTGTCATACCTCTCAGCCTCAGAGCAAGAAATCTGTACAAATCCATAAACAGAAGTGGGACAAAGGCCCAAAATAAGGGCAATTTTTAAATATTGCTCTTATAAACGTAGAAAGATAATAGAATAATATGTCTTGCATTAGTATGAATTTTCTGAAGGGTATGAAATTTGAATCTCAAATGTCTGTCATTATTTTCTAACTTCAATCTTTAATGATTTTCTACTAATTTGCCAGAAAACCACAATGTTATGAGAAATGGACCAAAAATGTGATGCAAAAATATAAAATAGCCACACAATACAGCTGGGAACCTGTCAAAGAAGGGACACTTTTTTAATATTAGTATTGTTAACTTGAGCAGCTGACAAAATAAGACAAACCACATGCATTTCTGAAATTAAATGTAATCTATAACTCTGATCATTACAATTATTTATTAATTGTAAACTCTCCAAGTTTTCTTCCAAATTTGCCATTTTGCATAGGGATTATTAGAGGAGAGCAACATTTTGAGCCAAATTGGGGACAGCTGAGAGGTTTGGATATACCTAATTCTATAAAGTGATTTATTTGCGTGTACCTCTCAACCTCTTAATACAGGAAATCTGGACAAGGCCAAATATATAGATGGAACATACAAACAATATTAACAATTGCTCTTGTATAAACTTAGGCAGTTGACAGAATAACAGGTCTTGCTTTAGCATGCATTTTTCTGAAGAGTATGATGTCTGAAACTCAATGTCTGTCATTATTTAGTGACTTCATTCCTAAATGATTTGCCAGAAAACCACAAATTTTATGAGGAACAAACCAAAAATAAGAAGCAAAAACCTATTCGTTCTGCAAAGATCTGGAGAATTAAGCGGTATAGTTCAGCCAGGGCTGTCTGAGTTTGCCACGCCTCCTCACAAAATCATGATTGAATGGGGCATCCCTCCTGCAGCTATTCTAATATCCCATTACTTGGCTATCTCAAACACTGTAATGTGCATACTGCTTTACTTCTACGATGATTTGGATTTCATTTAAAAGTTTTGCAGCACAAACACTAAGGCATCTGCTAAACAAAGCAATGCAGTCTCACAATGAAAATAGACTTAGCATTAAAACTTCTCTGCCCTTGAAACTCACATTCATTGAAACAGCATTGAAACCTACATTCAAAGAAAATACATCTGGCCAGTGGCAGATAAAGATTAACTTTAGGCTGTTTTCAAATCATAGGCCCCTTCACAGGAAACATACATGTGTTCTTTGATACAGCTTCCTGATTGTATTAAATTATATTCCTTGTATAATACAGTACAGATGTCAGAGGGTGTTTTAAATTTATTGTTTTGAACATTTTTCCAGTAAACAATGAAGCGAAATGTGTGCGCCAATAATGACAAAACTGCCCAATTCAGAACATTTCCATCATAAAAGTCTACTCAAACGTCTACAATCTACTAGTATCAGTAAATATGCACAATCTCTTCAGAAGTAAGAGTCATCTAAATAATTCCACATTAAAGAGATCTGTAACTAATAAAGAGGTTGCTGCTAGCAAATAACTTTATATTTCATTGTTTCATCTACAAATAAAGTGCCTGTTGCCCTTGAGGAATAAATTGCCTATGTTACATTAAAAAAATGATAAGCTAGTAATATTGCAATAGGGAATGGATGGCAAACTGATAACAGGTTCATCATTACTAGGTATCTCCACCAAAGAGAACATTCTCAAGACTGCAGCATCCACCCCCTTTTAAAAGTACAACACAGTACTGTATCAGCAATGCATCTATTTACTGTGGGAGTAGAACACATTAAAATTATAAGCTAGTAATATTGCAATAGGGAATGGATGGCAAATTGATAACAGGTTCATTGTTACTAGGTATCTCCACCAAAGAGAACATTCTCAAGACTGCAGCATCCATCCCCTTTAAAAGTACAACACAGTACTGTATCAGCAATGCATCTATTTACTGTGGGAGTAGAACCCATTGTCTTCTGCATCAAAAGCAAGTACACTACCTGTTATGCTATTAGCAATGCAAGCAGACTCAGCATAAGCAGCACTAAACTTCTCTTCAAGCTCTCAGTTCCTTGTAAAATCCACTCGACCCTCAACTGGATCTCTCAACTTTGAAGCACAAGAAATCTTGGAAAAAGTCAAAATTTATTGGCGAGGATCAAAAGCCCAAAACTAGGGACACGTTTTAAACATTGTTTGTATAATCTTGGAAAGTTGCTTGAATAAAATGCTGTGTTATCACCATGCATTTCACTGCCACGTCCTGAACTCAGGACCCTGTGCACTGCAGTCAGAGCAACATACCACTATGCCAAATCAGCTGTTTCTTGAAAGGTAGGTAGACTGAAACTTAAATGGCTATCATTTAGTGAATTCACTTCTCACTATAGCTCTCAACCTCTTAGCACAAAACACCTAGACAAAGCCAATAATGGGGGAATACAGCATCCAAACATATTCAGTGAATTCAGTTCTTACCATAGCTCTCAACCTCTTAGCACAAAAAAACTGGGCAAAGCCATTAATGGGGGAATACAGCCCCAAAAATAGGGACACATTTCAAATATTTATCTTATAAACAGAAAATTGATAGAATAAAAGGTTTTGTGTTGCCATGTACTTTCTGAAGAATATGAAGTCCAAAATTCAAATGCCTGTCATTATTTAGTGAAATCAAAATACAGAAAACCATAGATTTTCTGAGGAACAGAACAGAACAAAAATATGAGGCAAACATTTCACAAGCGGTGGTGGTTAGGGAATTCATACTCTTGCTACCTGCTTTCAATGTACAGAGTTTGAGTCTAGCCACCAGGGATATTTCCTGAGTTCTCTCTAGCCACCAGGTATATTTAACTGGGGCATACACACACACACACACACACACACACACACACACACACACACACACACACACACACACACACACACTACCTGCTTCAAAGTCCATCCAAGCTGTATCCTACCTGCTTCAAAAGTCCATTAGAAATCCCATGAGAGTAAATCCTTTCTTGCTGTCCATCAGCACTAGAAAGCCCGTGAGAGGAGCAAGCTCCTTCCCAGCCTGCAGACGTTGGAGTCTGATCCCCTTCCCGTCTATGCAGTTGTAACAGCATAGACTTCTGGGATATTTGCTGTTGCAGGCTGTCTTCCTAATCCGGACTATCTCACCAGCAGTCCGGATTCTGTGTGCATGCTCCGGACTGGTTCAGTAGCAGTGTGGACTCGGGAAACACTGAGAGTGTACATGTGCTAGTTTTGGGACTCGCATTTGTTGTTTTATTTATTTTTTCTTTTGTTTTTATTTTTCCTTCTTTTGTACATCTGGGAGGGGCTGCAGTCCTGCAGCCTAATAGCATGAGCTGCCCCTGGTTAACAATGAGAGCTTAAGAATGATTAGGAAATTAATAAATTTCATGTAACTAGTCCTGTGGCAACAGGTGTAAGTGAAGGGCTAGAGTACAGATAGTCCTGGGTTATAGTACAGGGTGTGTAACCTATTTTTACTGTTGTGACAGTGCAGTTTATAGCAATGAACAGAAAAACAGACAAATGTTATTTCAACATTCTTGTGGAAACAGGTTTAAGTGTAGGACTGCCAGAAAAATGGTTCTGGGTTCTAATACGGGATATTCTAGACATTTTTATTGTTGTTCCTTTTCCCATTATATTCACTCTCACTTATAACACTTTAGATAGTAGAACTGATATGAATTATATGCATGAGGGATGAGACACCATTATTGTGTTTTTAGATGTATGACTGAGGGCATACTGTCTACTATATTTCTGTAAGTATAATTCTGTTATCTGGACTTGCACGGTCTTCACAGTTAACTAAGACACATACACAACTGGATCTATATCCAATAACCTTGTCAAGTCACACACACATGTGTAACAGCTCAAACTGTTCCCTGTATTTATGTATGATTCCTGACTATGTCTGAGCAGCACTTCTTCAGTGGCAAAGATGGAAAATCAATGCTATGGAAAAATATTTTGTCCCTTATACCTAGATTTGAGTCCCACATTGTAAAAGCAAATTTTCCTCAGTGTATAAAGACAAAAATAATGTCAGGTCATTACATTTATGCCCCAGTACATGTGTGCAAACTTAACTCACCTAATAGTTACCTTCCAATTTCCAATATATCTCCAGGCTACATCAGTACACACCCCTTGAACTAAGGCCAAGTCTCAGATTAACCTTCCATTTTCAATTATTTAATTCCTCCCTGCTTGGAACATCTGCTTAACATTGAACAAGTATGATTGGCATTGTTGCCCGGGTTTTCACGCTTCCAGTAAATGCGATAACTGGAATTGGTAGGAAAGCATCAGTTTCCATTGTTCTAGTTCAGCTGGTAGACATGACTGGCATTAGAGAGGAAGGTGCCAAGTTTAAGGCACAGAGGTGAGGTGTCCAGGAACCCAATGTATTTATTGTACTCCTGGTAAACCACTACAGCCAAAGGCTTCTGCAGGGCGGCTATTCCAGTGACCAGTACAAGTCTGAGACCTGGAATAGGTTGGCTCAGGCTGGATGCAGTGCCACTGGTATCCCATGCACAGGAGAGCAATATAGGCAATATTTTAATGACCTACACAGGAGAAAAAGGAATACTATCAACCATTGGTTACAGGAATTTAAGACTGTGGACATCCCACAGCTGTGTTAGTATGATAATAAGATAGTACTTGTAAGACTTAGAAAGCTAAATATAGACAAGACTGGCATGCATAATGCTCTTCTGTTCTTTTCTGTTCTTTCCCCAGCTCCAACTGAACATGTGTTCAATTGACAGACTCATGCTGCTCAACTGGAGAGACTGAGGGAAGCAAGTGTTATGTGTGGAGCAGAAGAAAAGTGTTATTATAGTATTAAAAGTTAAAGATAGCTTTTTTTGTCTTTTATAGAGATGTATCAAATTGAGCATGCATATCCCAACTGTAAAAGCAAGTATGCATGCATCAGTCTGCAGCATAAACCAGTTGTAAGAGACCAATATTAGACTGTAGTCACAGGTTGTGGGTTCAAATACCATGATTCACAACTATACAATACGGTTATTTCTTCAATAATATTTACATTAAATTAAAAACTCTATACCAATGGCACAAATACCCTGTTGCACACTGTAATCTGTATAATTGGAACATACATATGTGCAATATATGCACATTTCAAGGATTAATCTCCACAATCTGTAGTATAGTGTGTATCCGTTAGGAAGTATACCTAAATGTAATACTTCAGATAAAAGAGTTGTATAATTGTTTTAATGCATTGTATGTCACATATGATGGTACTAATTTCATCTCTTTTTTTCTCTCACCCCAACCTTTATCTCTCATTTTTTCTCTTATGTGTCATCAAAATGTCTCCATGTCATCTATGTGTGCTACATCACTAAATGCTACACAGCCCCACAAGGTATGTCAGCCCCAGTGGATCAGCATGCCCCCACTCCACTGACTTCAACACAAATGCTCATTATGGCTGGGAGCCAACCTGGCAGCACTGCCTCTGCTGCCCCTGTACTACTCTCAGGTAGTACTGCCCTGGAAGCTGGTGCAGTGGTACCCTCTGGGAACAGTGGTGGTGGTGATTTCATCACCCACAGGGAGTTGCCAGGGATGATGAATAGGATCATGCACCACACCATTGGTGTACACCTATGACAGATGGAGAGGCTGCTCTCCTTCATGGTCAGTAGGAGGAGGAGGAGACATCAGGCACTGCAGCCACTAGTGGAGTAAGGGGACAATGATAGTCCAGTGAGTGAGGACTCAATTCTCACTGTCTCCAAGCTTGATGTCCATGAGCCTGCATTGTCTCTTCCCTCACCCCAATCATGGTGCCCCCCAAACTTTTGTGTCCATCACCATCCCTGTCTCATATCTTACTTTTCTTGTATGTTTGCATTTGCTTCCTCGCATACCCAAATTACCCGACCCAGACATACCTACATCCCTTACGCAGCAGTCCTCTCTTACTGAATTAAAAAAATGGGCACCTGTCACACAAAAAAAAAACATCCTATACATAGCTCTCCATTTTGCATACTTGTCTTCTTGGCACATTTGATTCAGTCCAATTGACTATACAACACAATTCCATTGTTGTTACCCCTCTTTGTAGAGGTGACAGTCCAAATCCAGTTAATATTCTGCACATATGTTTAGTTTACACTGTAAAAGAAATGGATAGTTAAGGTTCTTTCCTGCCTTCCTAATACACATTCCTGTATTGCTTTCCATTTGTTCTTCCCCCTGATTGCTCCCCATTTCACCACTTTCCTATCTGCCCCATTTTAACACCTTTAATCTGGTCAAAAAATAGAGTCACAAACACAACACACATAACTAACCAAAAAAGCAGTGGAACCCTTCACTTTTTGGGCTGTATGTTTCCGCTGAGTTTTGTATTACACACCAATGCACAGCAACAGTGAGTGGTGGTACAATGCTGCTGTTATCTCTGTGCAATGCTGATTGACCCTGCTGTGCTATGCCAACAAACACAGCAAAACATGTACTATAAATAATTCATGTCATTGCATTATCAGTGTTTATTTAAAGGTCTGTAAAAGTTTTAGATACACCTGGATTCGAACCCAGTATCATCTGGGATCAAAAACAAATGTGTCAATCTATTTACACCTACTGCCACAGAGTCAGTTAAGCAGCAGGTGTGTTTGTTTCATAGACTCAACACTAACTCTCAGACTTTTCGCAATGCAGTTCACATTTGCACACTACTTAACTATGTGCAAACATGGAAAGTATTGAAAATGTGTATCTCGTATGTGCAAAATTTTCCAACCATTGTGCAAACAACCTGTTGCTCGCCTCACTATGGAAAAATAAATATTATTATATATTATTGCTGTTTACTGCCCATTTGTTGTATATGACATGAAATTACATGTGGAAACATAACAAATTGAAGGTCCTATCTAATAATATGTCATATATTTACAATACAGTCATGTGTTGCATTCCCCCAAGCACTGCAACTCTGGTGTCTCAGTACTTTATCCACACATATATCACCTGCACTACAGAAATTAATATCAAATGCTGTGTGATATGCAATGCACATCAATCTGGTAACATGCAGAACTAAAACTATTGACCCATAAGCCCAAAAAGCCTTTACCTGCATCTGAGAAGGAATCAGCATGGACTTTATCCAGAGAGAAATAGGTGACCTTCAACACACATGACCTGACCCATTTTGGTTTTGTCAAGTGTAGATCTTGATTATTAAACCTAGTGGACTTCTTTGATACTGACCTCAAAGAGATGGATGAGGTATATCAGGGCATACCTTCTTTGTTGAGTTATCCAAGACCTTTGACACTATCACCCATTCAGCTATCATAAAGATAATTGGAGATTAACCCATACATTACTAGATGGATAGCCATTTGGCTCACCAACAGAAAACACACTGTCAAAGTTGTGGACTGCACCACCACCACTAGACCACTTATCAGTGGAATATCACAAGGACCTGTGCTGAGTCCTCCTGTTTGGAAATGATTTCTCTGAAGTCCAGGCAAAGGTAAATGGTCTGTGGCTTAAAATGTTTGCAGATGACTGTCAACTGGACATAGTCATATAGAGTCCCACAACAATGTTAACATATTACAGAAGGGGCTGACACAGACAAATAATTGATGCCAAACTCATGGACTAAACCTTAAAGCAAAAAATGACTAATTGTCCCCTTTGGCAATGAAGTACCTAATTGTGATATACATAGCACCTCTCTAAGCTCAAACACAATGTTGTGAGACATGGGAACACATGTTGATAGCAATCTACAGTTCAAACCCTATGTGTCCATAGTGGTGAGAAACACATTCTACATTGTGCACCTCGTAAATAAGGCCATCACATCCATGACCAGGTAGGTCATAGCTTTGCTGTACTCTACCCTTATCAGAACTTAATTGAGTACAATGCCCACTTCTGTACTTCACCAAACACCTGCAGCAACTGGAGAAAACATGGAGGTTTGTGACTGGGAGAATCCAGGGCCTCCAACATACATTGGAAAGATTGAAAGACATGTCACTGTACTCAGTATCATGCAAGCTGCTGAGAGGTGACCTATGCCTGGCCTACAGAGCAGTCTCAGACCCTGCCCTGCAGGAAATGCTGGACATCTACAAATCAAAGAATAACTTGCTCCAGGGATCTCAACCTAGCCTGTGACATAAACAGGTCATGCTGGGGAGACAGATATATCTCTCAGTGACTACCACTCCTCCATAATAGGCTTTTACTGCATGTGAAGCCGTGCTCCTCAATGACCCTATTCAACTGCAACCTTAAAAACTGGATGAGTGATTGCAAATTCACTCCTTGAGTGGCACCTTCGTCCCTCACAGACCAGGCCAGTTAGTGCTGATCACAAAATTGCTCAGCTAACAATGACCATCTAGTTAAGCTCAATAAGGGTACTTGTGTTTTTGCATGGCTAGGCTTGTAAATGCCTTAGGGCCATTAGACTAGTATCCACCTATGAACTTATGAACCTATGCAGGCTTTCCAACATCTTCTCTCCAACATGTCCTGTTGATGTCATCCATTATAAGTTGATCTACAGTTTTGTGCCATGGTGCTTACGTAAAGTACTGAGTTCTGTAGTCTGTGTACTTAGATAAGTAGGAGTTCTGTTCTCACTGCAGGCAACTCTGTGCATCTGCGTGTGTATGTCTAGTGAGAAGAGCAGAAGTGTGTATTCTAGAGTTACTGCTCCAATCTCATGAATTGACAGTATGTTGATACTTGCATATGCCTAAACATCCATTTCATGTATTCCTCCCAACATCATTTCTCCAACATGCCCTGATAATATTAGCAGACCTGTACCATGGTGCTTGTGTAAACTACTGAGTTCTGTAGTCTGTGTACTTAGGTAGAGGTTCTAGTCTCACTGCAGTCAAGTGTGTGTGTGTGTGTGTGTGTGTGTGTGTGTGTGTGTGTGTGTGTGTGCACTTGCTTGACATTACAGAGAGCCTTTTACACCAGCACGTGGGACACTGTTATTACCATATTCTCCTCAACAGACACTGCTGATGTCATCAGCTATAAATTGTTGTCTGAGATAATCCAAGTCAGACTTGAGCTGTGGCACTTGCCTTCAATACAGAGGTCTGTAGTCTGTGTACTTCAATAGGTAAGGGTTCTATTCTCACTCCAATCAAGTGTGTGTGTGTGTGTGTGTGTGTGTGTGTGTGTGTGTGTGTGTGTGTGTGTGTGTGTGTGTGCATGTGTGTGTGTGTGTGTGTGTGTGTGTGTGTGTGTGTGTGTGTGTGTGTGTGTGTGTGTGTGTGTGTGTGCATGTGTGTGTATGTGTGTGTGTATCTGTCTGTTTGTGGTCTTGCTTGACATTAGAGAAAGCCTTTTACACCAGCATATGGGACACTGTTATTACCATATTCTCCTTAACAGACATTGCTGATATCATCATCTATATCTGATTTGTGGATATGCACTATTCCCACCAGGGCAGGGTCAGAGACTGGCCTGTAGGCCAGGCAGAAGTCACCTCATCCTTTACAATATAGATTACAGTGGCACAGCTTTTAGTCTATCCACATACATCATGCTATGGTTTGTAGGCACTGTGTTTTCTTGGTGAGAAACCCCTGTGGTCTCTCCAGCTGCTGCATGTGTCTGGTGAGGTATATGCAAAAGAGAGCATTATACTCTATTATTGTCCTGATTAGGTTTGAGTACAGTGCTGTCATACAATCCTAAAATCGGAATATGATGGCGTGACTTATGATGTGCACAACATAGACTTTAGTGTTGAAACTTGGTGGTCAAAGTTCAGATTGCTATCTATGTGTGTTCCCAGTGCTTGCATCACTGGGTTTCAGCATAGCAGGACTGTTGTCAATGCTGTAATTAGCATGGAATTTCACTTTTCCAAAGGACAAAATAAAAACATGTTTCTACATTTATTTGTAAATTGTGTGGCTTTGTCACCAATTATTGTCTATGTTAACCCCTCCTGTAGTATGTTATCATCACTGGTGGACTCAATGATTGCACCCAATATACAAGAATCAGCAAACCTGGTAAGCCAATGGCCACATACTTTAGCCTGAACTGTTGAGAAATAGATTCCAAACAATAAAGGGCCAAGCACAGAACCCTGGGATATGCCAATGGTGACAGCTCTACTGGTACAAGTTGATTTACCAACTTTCACAGTATGTGTTCTATCTGAGCCAGTTGGTTACCCATCTAGTGTCATAAAGGTTTTAATCTCCAGTGAGAGTTTCTCAATGACACCTGGGTGGGGCATTGTGCCAAAACCATAGGCCAGATCAAGATAGGCAGTATGCACTGTCTTACCTTCATACAGACCTATCACACAGAATCAATAGGCTGTGACAACATCACAGATCATCTATGGCATGACTCAGCACATACACCTTCCTGATATGGTTGAATACACACTTCAACAAGCCCTCCACATGAGCTATGTTCCCATAGAAGGGTGTACATCAACATGCATCCATCTGAGTTGGGGGGTACAGCACCTGATACATACATATATAGACACATCCTGACTATCCTCAACTGTGAGGTAGACCAACATGTCATCATAGACCTTTTCTAAATGGACACTAATAATATCCTGGCTATTTGCAACAGACCTGTATGAGTTGTTAATGTTACATAATGTCCGTTACATCTGACAGATGTCCTCAAAGAGGTCTTTGATGGCATGCATGATGACAACACTATCATCCTGTTGAACTTGACTAGGCCAAGGCATTTGACACAAATCCACACCAAGGTATTCAATCAATACTGTCAGATGTGGCCATAAACAGTAATATCACCAAATGGGTTGACCAGTGGATCACATACATGGCATCTATGTTTGTTGATATGTGTGAAGCTACCTATATTTCGGGTCCAGTGATCAGGTCTGTACATCAGGGCTGTCTGCTAGTCCCTTTCCTGTCCATTATTTAAGTAAGGGTCATCAAAGGTGACATACAGATCCTGTGTCCAAACAGCAGCCTCAAGGACTACAGATTGTGGGCAATCATTGACTCCATCTGTGAAATTAGTATAATGCAGACAGTATCAACACACACCAACCATTGCTGTCACAGCCATGAAAACACCTGGAATGACAAGAAAACATGGCAAGATTTGTTATGTCAGGAAAACAAACACACAACCCTATAGTTAATCCAATAGGGAAGGGATTTTGAGGTCAAAATGGTGAGCAGCTCTTCAAAAGGCAGCCTCATGGATGGATTACTTTAAAAGGAAGTAACTTGATTGTGTTATTCAAATTCAGTGGCGCCAGAGTGCCAAATCCAGCTTCCAGCCTTAAAATGAAAAAAAAACTGTGACCCACTTATTTTTGGACAACTTAGAAGTTGGTTGACTTTTAAGAATGTTGCTCAGACTTACATAATTAAACTATTTTCTCCTACTGTCTGTCAACCATCAGTCCTCCTGAGACTCAGCCAGCCTATTCAGTGATTCAGACAGTCTATTCATTCACTGTTGGTGACAGCCACTCACAAGGACCATCATCCAGGCAGCCATCAGGTTTTTACCCTGCTTGGCAAGAACTGCATGCATGGTTCTTACACAAGGTCCTGTTTCCTGGCACTTATCAGGCTGTAGTGCACTATGCCATTGCTCTCCTCAAGATGTGTTATTAGACACTGGCCATTTAGTTCCCATCCCTTCACTCTGGCTTCTCTAGAACTTCAAATGCTATTCAAACATGGGTGGTCTGTTTTGCAGTCAGGGCTGCATCCCTCTGCACCATGTATCTTAATCTTACCTCTGCAGAGTCATGTAGATGAAAAAGTACAATTTTCTTTATTTCAAAGATATGACCGTTAGAAGTTTTGGATTATGACATCCTTGACAAAATGAGAATGGACAGTCTCCAAAGAGTCCTGGGGTGGCTTGGGTAAGGAGAAGAAACTTAAATGGGTAGCTGAGAATGGTTGCAATTTAATTATGTCCATAAATGCTGTCAAACATTTCCAAAGTTCCTTATATTTCCACAACTCTATCCCTATCATTTCTGGCATCACAAAATATCTATAACATTTTGTTGCATTTCTAAATCTTGTAAAGCTGCTAAAACAAGAAAAGTAATGTTGGTAGTGATATCAAAATAATCCCTCCCCTCCAAAAAACTTTCAACAAACACAATAAATTCCATTAAGGAGTACACTGTTACACCCCAATGTACTGTACTTTGTTCTAATGTGGAACTAACTAGCCATCTCTGCTAAAACAGCTTAGCAACCCTGCTTCTGTGAACACAGTTATATGGTGCTGGCATATCTGAAAATTTGTAACAATAGCCAAAAGATAATATGGTTCAGTTGCAGTTTCTAATGCAATTTTCTAGGGAATGAAGTGTCATACTATAAGTACAGTAACATAGTTTTAAACTGCAATTGTTATAAAAATACAAGTCTTTCTAGTAAAACAATAACACACAAGCATTATGAAAATTAACAGAGCTATTGTGGTCTCAGTGATTAGTTTATACAGCTGAATATTGCAACTGTACAGCAGATAAACAAATTACGAAAACAGTAAGTGACAACCAACATAAGATCCACTCTAATCAATGTTAGTCTGTTTATCATGGATCTTTTAAAATTACATCCATACTGGTCAGTGCTAACTATCAATATGGGAATAGTGTCTGTCCTGGATGTTTAACTTTGAAATAATTTGACCAAGCATATTCATTTAGCACCCAGCAAATAGTGTTACTAAGTTGTGTGGTTACCAACCAAACAGCAGCATTTAAATCAGCATTCACTCCTGACCAATCTGTATTTTACCCCAATAATTAACACTATTTTTTTTTAGGTTTGTTTATGTGTTTTGCTGACGTTGTCCTGTTTGATTCTCAGCTAAAGCGTTTTCTGTGTGGAGACATGCGTGAATGGGCGTACCTTTGTTGAAGGTTGTACGTCAGGGCTGGCAACTCGGCACGTAAAAATCTACTGCCAATCATTAGTGGACCGGAGTTCCGCTGTGGTGACCCGTAACCGGGAAAAGCTGAAAGACAAGACAAGACTATATGTTTTGCTGAGAATATTAACATTATCTAACAGCTTCTATTTACTTAGGGACCATGCTGTTTAGATGAACCTACAGGGATCGATTTGCTTTTTATATAATTTCTTGTGAAGCTAAGTATGTTTCCTTAGTTGGTAGATGTATAAAAAAGATAACAGCAGAATCATATTTAAATGATCCTAAAAGTTATTCTGTGGAAATTAAACACGCTGCACAATATAATTACATATCTAAAAAATGTATCTTAGTATTTACTTTTATGTCTATAGTGAATGACTGTTTATTTCCTGATTTGTCACATAACAATACAAACCAAAATACATAAAATTATATCTTTGTCTTTTCTACACTTCATAATAAGCTTTGTACATCTTTTCTACTTGGGGGGGGGGGGGGGGGCACAAATTACTTATAGTTGTTGAGTCTTATCCAGGAGATCCTGAATATCAAAATGGTGACAACATCTGAAAGGACGTAATTCCACCAAGTGAAGTTGGACCCTTTAGATGCCAACAAGTAAGGAGGTTCTTTGTGATATTCTGTAAACTTTCAGGAATAGCCAGTGACTTCTAACCAAAGTGAATATGCAGGACAACTGAATGAATTGGGATAGAATGCGGTAGGGATGTATTAGCTACGTCAAGAACTAAAGTGTTCCCATTGTCAAGTCCAGTTGTTACATCAACTAGAAACACATCTAAAGCAATATGTGAATATGATTTTGATTGCCTGTAAGTATTTGAAAAAAAAATAATACATCTGGCATTTCACTCTTCAAGATCTTGAGTTCGGTGCTGGATTGGAAATAGTACCATAGGTTCATAGCTGCCCATGAGGGCCATTTTAAGCTTAGCCAATTTCCCTTTGGTTAGAAATTGACTTTACCCATCCGATGGTCGAAAATTATATATTACCCCTAATGAAAATAATGGGTATCATACCATAGCTAATTTGAGGGGGACACATGCATTGGATAAAGCATTTAGGTGTTGTGTCTGTCTATTAGAAGTACAGGGGGCAGTCTGGGGTAAATGTTTTGTTTCCTATCCATAGATCCAAGTTACATTTGAATATGGACAAGGATGAGCTATGTTTTATGTGGATAAAGATTCTGTTCCAAACCAGCAATATATCTGTCCCTTCAAACCATTTTGCTGATGTTGCAGAAGAGTTTATATCCCTAGACCAAGTATTTCTGCTGTCATGTGATTTGCTGATGTGCAGTAAATACATCAGTAATGGGATAGGGGATGTTTTGTATGCCAAATTCAGGTCACTCTAAGCAGTCTGTAAAATACCAAGTATACTGACAGGGTTTTGAGTCAGTCCATGTGACATGTTGTTTAGGCCTTGTATGTTTTTAGTATGGTATCTCATTGGGCATTCCAGTTGTTGTATGTGTCTGGACAGATACATATGAAAGGGAACATTATATTCAATGACTGGCCTAATGAGGGCTGAGTAAAGGGGGCAATGACACCCCTAGATCTAGACACAATCCCTTTGTTTATTATCTGTGCAATATAGAAGGCCTTTCTTATAGCAATGGACACATATTGGTCAAATGTTAGGTCACTTTCCATATAAGTTCCCAAATCCCAAACAACTGGGTCAACTCTCACTGATGTATTGTTAATGGGGTAGTTCCCTGGGGTAGATGACTTCCCAAAGGATACAATAATGCATTTTTTTTTACATTTAGCTTTAGTCCATGATTTTGGCACCAGTTATTTATTTAGGACAGACCTTCCCACAGGATGGCAAAGTCATCTGTGGATTCAATGATTGCTTCTAGCTTGCAGTCATCTGCAAATTTAGTTAACCAGAGCTTTGACATTTGCTTTTACTTCAGAAAAGTAGACACCAGGAGAGGTCCTAGCACAGAACCCTGGGGGACTCCCCTGGTGACTGATCTCTTTGTGCAGGTAACTTTCCCAGTTTTGATTTCCTGTGTCCTATCTATGAAGCAGTTGGCAATCCAGCAGGTGTTATAGAGTTTTTTTTCCAGTTTATTTAGCTTTTCTACTATGCCTGCATGAGGAACTGTGTCAAAAACTTTGGTCAAGTTGAAGGATGCTGTGTGCACTGTTTTGCCTTCATCCATTGCTTTGATCACCTTTTCAAAAAATCTACCAGGTTGAGTAAGCATGACCTTCCCTTGACACATCCAAACAAAGATGGGTCCAGTGTTTGGAGGTTCCCCTATATCCTGACTGATTAGTTCCATGATAAGTCTTTCCATGGCTTTGCATCTATATGAGGCTGGTCAGACTTATGGGTCTGTAATTGTCTGAGTCTGAGGAAGTTCCTCAGTTATGATGGGGAATGACTGTAGCTGTTTTCCATTTGCTTGACTCAAAACCTGTATGGAGGCTGAGATTGAACAGTGTTGTTAGGGAAGGGGTTAAATCAAGCTTCATGTTATTCAAGGATGGTATTGAAGGAAACCTGGCACCTGTCTATAAATTCTACTTGGCTATTTCATCAGCTTGTGATGCAAATTTTAAGTTCTCCTTTTTAGATTTTTGTTATGCCTGGTGTTTGTGTGTGTGTGTGTGTGTGTGTGTGTGTGTGTGTGTGTGTGTGTGTGTGTGTGTGTGTGTGTGTACGCACATGTGTGTATGTGTAAATAATAGCCTTATTCTGAGAAGGGATAGAGAAAAAAGCTCTTTCTTTCCAAATACTGTGGTGGTACCCATACAGCAATCTGCCTTTAATGCTATTCTTCATAACCTGTTAATAAATTAAAAATACAACAATATAGCAGCAGCTGCCAGTACAATTAAGGAAATATGAATGGAGTATCACCTGTCATTCTTTGTCTCTGATGCCATGGGTGGACTTTACACCCCCATTCATTAACTCCTCATTAGTTTCAGTATTGGGTGTTTGAATTCATGAATGCCATCGATATTTATACAGATACTTATCAGAGTGCATTGCTGTTTCCAGTAACTCTCACATACGTCTGCAGAATGTGGTTTACAAACTGTTTACCTGGAACAGATTTGAATGAATCTGATATATATGAGTCACCTCTGAATTAAGCACTTGCATATACCAGAAAGTTTCCGAAGAACCTCCTGTAATTCCTTATTTTCTCAGATTCATGATGATAATTTAAATATTTGTTATCGATTAAATGAGCTATTTCAGGAAAATTATTTATTTTGTGTCACCCCATCTCACTGACTCTATCACAATTACATCAGCAAAAGAATCCCTTGACAGTTCCAGACAATTATTTATTTCTTTAAACAGATACTTTCTCTGGCAGCCTAACTGGCCTCTGTAGAAAATCTGCTTCATTGTGACTAAAATGGCAAGGTGGAGTGTCAGAAACTGTAATCACCTTATTTTCAGTGTGACGCTAAGGATTTAGACTGGGGTGTTTTAAGAAAACTGCCCATCAACCTTTTTTTTTTTTCATTGCAAACTGCAAGTGTATGTTCTGTTCTTTTGTTTTCACTGCTGAAAACCACAGATGAAACTTCTCCAAAGCTGATTACAACCTTCTGAGGGAAGGTATATACAGCTTCACAGCGCCCTCCCCCTCCATAGGAACTGGCACATACATCCAAACCTACACCAAAGTACTATATGAGCATTTATATAGCTGCGTGGAATCAGGAATACCCAACAGGACAAAATTATCCTCCTCAAGGAAGAGTAAACCTGTCTGGTGGACATCTGGAATAAATAAACTCTATAATAAAAGGAAAAAATGCTGTCCAGGACCAAGAATGAGGAGGTGCCTAATTGGAAGCAATCTCTCCTTAGCCTGAACAAGCAAATAAGAGCACTAGTGAAATCCTCCACAGCAAACTTCAAGTCCAAACTGGCCACATGTACTAACAACAATCACAAGGCTTTCTTCACTTATGTCCACAATTGCAAGGGAAGCACCAAGATCTGCTCAGAACTAGTGGTCAATGATACCACATACACAAACACCATAGATATAGCCAACCTGCTGGCAGACAGCTTCAGTGAAAACGTCACCCCCCCCCCATCAGTAAATCAGGACATTCCCAGCACCTGACCCCCTCCCCTTATCTCTAGGGAGCAAGTCATGACTGCCCTCTTAAAGGCAAAAAAATACAGCTTCCATGGGACCCAGTAACATCCCAGGCTGCATCCTACATGAACTCAGGCAGGAACTTGCAGTACCATTAGGAACCCTATTCAACTAAAGCCTGAGTACTGGCTTTATCCCAGCCAAGTGGAGGAGAGCCACTGTCATCCCTTTGCACAAAGATGGAGTGTCCACCGATCCAGGAAATTATAGTCCCATCAGCCTAACTAGCCTGATCTGCAAGGCCATGGAGTGGATTATCATGGACCTTATCAACAAGGACATTGGCAACCTCTAAACACTCGATCCCACACAGTTTGGTTTTGTCAAGGGGAGGTCATGCCTGTTAAATGTGGTCAACTTCTTTGAGACTGTCACCAAAGCCATGGACAAGGGGAAGATGGTGCACACAACCTACCTTGGCCTGGCCAAAGCCTTTGATACTATTCCCCACTCGGGTATAATAAATAAACTCTCTCAACTAGGCATCAATCTGTATATTACCAGATGGGTAGCAAACTGGATCACTGATAGAATCCACCTAGTCAAAATAGGGGAATCTACATCAAGCAGTTGACCCATAATGAGTTGTGTACCCCAGGAATTGGTCTTGGGGCATTTATTGTTTGGGATATACTTTTCTGAGGTGCAGGCCAAAATCAGTGGGCTATGGATGACCAAGTTTGTAGATGACTGCAAGCTGGGCACTATCATAAATTCCCCTAGTGATATGGACATCCTCCAAGAGGGTTTCACCCAAACAAATGACCGGTGCCAGAAACATGGCCTCAAGCTGAATGTCAAAAAATGCATCAGCATCCCCTTTGGGAGAGGGACATCCCCATAAATTATCACATTAATAACAAGGTCCTAAGCATGCAATCAGTCATGAGGGACTTGGGCACTCAGGTTGATAACAAACTGAATTTTGACCACCATATTGCCTCCATTGTACGGAAAGCTTTCTACATGACTCACCTCATTAGTAATGGTATCACATCCAGGGACAAGGGGGTCATAACATCCCTGTATTTTTCCCTTATAAGACCCATTAGTGAGTACAATACCCCTTTCAGCATGTACCTCACAAAGCACATGCATTAGCTGGAGAGACCACAGAGGTTCCTGACCAGGAGAATCCAGGGCCTCAAACATCTACCCTACACAGATAGGTTAAAGGCCCTGTCCCTCTACTTAGTCTCTTACAGACTCCTCAGAGGTGACCTCTATTTGGCATACAAAGCAATCTCATACCCTGCCTTGATGGGACTGCTGCATATCCGCAAGCCAAACTCCACTCTAGTGACCTCAACCTGGTCTGTGACAGCAATAGGACTTGTTGGCGGGACAGATTTGTGTCCAGAGACTCCCTCTTCTGTGGAATGCACTCCCGCTCCATGTAAAGCAGAGTACCTCATTTACCCTTTTAAAGCACAACCTAGATAACTGGATGGGAACAGGAAATACGCCCCTGGGATTCCGCCTGTGTCCCTGCTGGACAGGGGCATCTGGTGCTGACTTGTTGGAACATGGACTAAATTCTTGGCTAGGCTTGTAAGGGCCTCAGGGCTAATAGCCTAGTAACTTCCTATGATCCTATGAAACAAGTTAACACTTAAACTATATTCTTACTTAAATAAAAAATATAAAAATAAAGTCGAGATACTTTTTAAATAAAAAAATATAAAAATAAAATTGAGCTGCTGCTGCCTTGCAGCCTAGCAGTATTAGCCCCTCCTGTAAACCTTCCCTTTCCCTGTCAATAAATCACCTACAACCCTACATGACTACTACAGGTAGTATATGCAATAAGGCAAACCTTTTGGCAACTCATGCTCCAAACTAGACATGATTGGAAATACTGAAACATGGTTGAGATCACACTTTAAAAATGGTCAGATTATTCCACGTGGTGTATCCTTAATCTGTCATTAGAAACTGACCTGTACATTAATTAATGACTTGATTGTTTCATAATTTCCATTACTGTCAACTGTCAATAGTCCAGCAATACAGGATGTATGTACATACCACTTGACTCCCCCCTTCACTGCTGAAAACACTTTTCTGTTTCTGACCTCTGACTAGAAAAGTGAAGTTAATATAATGAAATCTTAATGCAGACTAGAGACTAGTTTATGATGACTACTTTAATCCTTCCATATGACTAGTTAGCTTTGGGTATTCGGTCAGTTTTACTACCAGAACAGACAAGCTATCTGGCAAGCAAAGCATACTTGATTAGATTCTCTCTTTAGCTCAGACACCATAGTGGCAGGGACTATGGCTGTCACTTAGTAATCATTTACATCTTTGCTCTTATCAGAGAAATACGAAGTACTTTGATGACTCAATTTTTTGTCTCTTCTCTGCAGACAACAAATGGGCACTTCCTTAGGAACCTTGATGTACCTGCAGTAACTGATCAGCTGAACTCTTGTCTTTCTTAAAGTTCCCAGTGCCTTTGTCCCTATTTAACACTGAGGATCCAAGATCACTGACTTCACATGGATTACTCATGAAGTAATAAGTCCTAACAGTCTACAGGAAAAAACTGTGGTGAATCTACCATTCCACTAAATCCAGCAGTGCACTGGTTAACAGTTACAAGAAGCAAAAAACAAAGAGAAGAATTTACTTCTGGGCAATAACCAAAAGCATCTCCTGATGCATCAGAATGCAAATAAAAACGTTATATTATTCTGGACAAGTATCAATTGCTTAGTTACCTCTGGAAGAAAAGTTCTCTCCGGCTCACTACAATTGCCAGTTACTGAAACAGAAATTGATTTAATATTTAAATTAATTTTGATAAACTCATATGAGGTTAAGTACTACAATGATATGTCTCATATGTCTTTGACACACAGGTTGTACTAACTTCTGTTGCATAGGAATTACTAATATATATATATATATATATATATATATATATATATATATATATATATATATATAGTTCCCCTACACTACACCAACACACCACAAAGCCAACACACAAAACACCGAGACCAAAAGACCGACAACGCAGATGATCGACAAGGTGAAATCCCGACAGCTGAAACACTGACATGGGCAACGTGTGAGCGTGACTCGGTAAGTGTGCAATAGTGAGGGATTTAGGGTTAGGGTACAGACAGGTAAGTGTGCGATAGTGAGGGATTTAGGGTTAGGGTGCGGACAGGTAAGTGTGCGATAGTGACGGATGTTAGGTTTAGGGGCGGGTTAAGTGAGTTAGGGTTAGGGTGCGGGTAGGGTAAGTGAGTGATAGTGACGGACTTTAGGTTGAGGGGTGGGTTAAGTGAGTTAGGGTTAGGGTGCAGGTAGGGTAAGTGTGCGATAGTGATGGACTTTAGGTTTGGGGGCGGGTTAAGTGAGTTAGGGTTAGGGTGCGGGTAGGGTAAGTGTGCGGTAGTGTCGGACCTTAGGGTTAGGGTTTGGGTTAAGGTTAGTGCATATATAGTTGTGTGTAATGTGTAGTTCATGTTTTGTGTGTCGGTGTTATGGTGTTCGGTTTTGTGAGTTTTCGGTATTGTCTGTTGTCGGTCTTTTGATCTCGGTGTTTTGGGTGTCGGCTTTGTGGAGTGTCAGTGTAGTGTAGGGGATCTATATATATATATATATATATATATATATATATATATATATATATATATATATATATATATATATATATATATAATATATAATATATATATATATATATATATATATATATATATATATATATATATATATAAATAAATATATATATATATAAAATATAATATATACATATATAATATATATGTATATTATATATATATATATATATATATATATATATATATATATATATAATTTATATATATATATATATATATATATATATATATGTGTGTGTGTGTGTGTGTGTGTGTGTGTGTGTGTAATGAGGAATCAATGCAGCAGACATCTACTTGTTGTGCACTTGCAACCTTATCCATCCTGCTGTATAACGCATGTCTCCACACTTTGCATAATGCAAACAACAAAGACAGTATTAATGATTATTTTCTCATGTTTTCCAAGTTTCTGGAAGGGTATATATTCATAAATTACTTCTCAGTTACTTGAAAGGAGATAGATATCTCTCGAATTCACAACATGGATTTAGGTCATGTCATAATAAAGAAAATGTACTGCAACAAGTAATGGAGCATCTGCACCTTCTCCTAGGCAGGCTGAAGTCATGTAGTTTTCAACAACCTGATTGAATTGGTTAGATAGCAGGACCTTAGTTGTTTATTGTGAAAACACCTATTGTCCCACCTGCTCTTCCTCAGAAGTCATTCCTTGGTTGCATATTTTCTGTCTTTGCTAACAACATGGAGGCATTCTGTAGTGGTACAAAACTACTCTTTGTGCTGACACTACTGTGTTGTACCACCTCTGTAAAGGAAGGAATCGATCAGCTGCTGAGTCATTCCACTATTCTGAAGGCCAGCTATGAAAACCAGGACTGTTGTTCAGTGTCAGCTAAAATAAATTTGAGGGTAACATATTGAAAGTCATAAATACATCAGATATGTAGTAGATCAGCTTTAAACAACTAAGCCATTCAGGATGAGCAAGGATCAAATCAGAATCACCCAAGTGTTCCTTCTTCCAGGACTGTACATATGAGCAAAAAACATCAATGGGACCCTGATAAACCAAATACTTCAGTGCATAATACCTTAGATCTCCTTTGAAGGAGGGCCACAGAAAATATGCAAATTACCCCTTACAGACATACAAATGTTTCAGCTATATGGCTTTTTAAATGCCCACATTAACGTTTTCTTTTTTATAAGTCTTATTGAGCCATTCAGCAGAAAGCAAACAGATTGTTACATATTTAGAAAAGCTGGCACTGTGGTTGTCATTATGATGCAGAATGATAAAGCACTGACTGAAACTCAGGTAATCTAGGATCTACTACTGGCCGAGGCAATGGAAGAGCCAACAAGTAGTGGGGGGATAGAGGTAAGTAGTCTCTGCTGAATCATCCATCCTGGGGAAGGGAGGTGGCCTGACTCACTACGAACTGACATTTACTGGTGAGAGAAGTGCAAATCATGTTGTATATCAGCTGTGGAAGTCTGTTTGACTCTACCAGGTCCTGTTGCTTTTGTGAGCCATCATCTACAGGAATGCACTGACTCATAGAGAAAAACAAAGAAGTCTCTTGTATCTGCAAGAGTACATATCAGTCACTGGGGAAAGGTTTAACATCAGAAAAGCAGAAAAAAACTCACAACTGCCTCGATGGCCACTTTACTGGAAGTAATTCCTGTCTCTCTGATAAGAAACAAATAGGCATGGATTCTGGGACAGCTTCTTTACGAGTAGTCAAGGGGGACAAAAAAAATGGAATAAATAAATAAATAAATAAATAAATGCCTTGCGCTGACATACAGACATACTTTGTACATCCCAGTAGTCATGTTCAGGTCCAAGAGGACAAAAGAGCATTCCCATAGCTAAAGGCAGACTTGGCGATTATACTTTTGCTTCAGAAGTCGGTAAATTATAGAGCCATCTATAATTAAACAGAATTACTAAAAAATACAGCTCTTCAAAACATCTCTAAAGCAACACCTGTTTAATAAATAGCAATGTAACTGCAGGGTCTCCTAATATATATATAAGCACACGTCTATCTATCTTCCTAACTTATAAATACAGTACCTTCCTTGCAATCAGCATGTTTACAAGTCATGATTTGTACTTCCCTTATCGCCGCCTTTTACAATCATCACTAACTAACTTGCATCTCCATTTTCTGTAATGGCTGAATAACATAAAGCGACGTGTCTACTAGAAAAGTAATCTAAAGTATTGATCTCTCTTTCATACATGTAGCTGGAATTAACCAATATGGATTCTACAGGACACTGTCTCATCACCACTTCATACAAATCTGTTTATCTTACTTTACTTTTAATGCTTCACCTCACTGCTTAACCAGTGAAAACTGGGGACTATGTGCAACTGTATAGATTTATAGTCTGCATATAATGACTGCGGATGTTACAAAGAAAGACTGCCATAATGTGACATTATATTTTACTGCTGCTATTAAGCAGCTTTATTGCTGCTATTGAAGTAACATATGTATGTTGCATGCAATCAAACATGAATCAACATATCATTTCAGCCACCATACCTTTCTCTGAAATTTTGATCATAACAGGATTTTTCTTATTCCTGTTGTGATTTGCTGTCACAATAATATTATTATTTTTTATCTTTTCGGGGCACATTTCTCAGCTATTATTATTATTATTATTATTATTATTATTATTATTATTATATATGATACACAAGTTCTTACATCTTTCAAATTCTTTCTCATTTGGAATGGATGCTGGATGTATCTGTTAGCATTTTTAATATAATTTAACTTCTCGATATACCCCACTCATTTCAGACCCGTTTTACTCTAGTACTCATTTCCAGCTTATAAAATATCATCGTCTTTTACTGTTATCCCTTATCCCTGTTTATAATATGGCACTTCCAACCTCTTTCCCCAAATTCCTCTACCAGTAAAAAGGCAACTATGCTCATCATATTTTCCTATGCCAATATTGTGCTAAAACTCAGTTAATACCACTGCAATACTCCCTCCCTTTAGATCGAACCATTCTTGTCTGTTTACCTTTTTATCCATTGCTGAATCACGTTATTATCCATTCTATTTTTCTTTCTTTCTTATCAGTTGAAAACCCTTCAGAAGGGCTATATGATTTACTATATCACATCTTCTTCATATATGCAATAAGTTCATCCACTTTCACTCCTCATCTGTGCAATATTCTCATCAGTCATTATTGTACCCCTGCTTCCACCAAAATATCTTCTCAATCACCCATCTGGCTAGCTAATATGAGACAAGATGAACCTCCTTTCATTACTTCTGGTCACAGTTATTTTAAATACAGCATACGTCATTCTTCTGTGTAATCCCTACAGTTTAAAACATGATTAATTCATCATGTATTTGCACTGCATGCTTTTCAAGTTTGCATTATGCGCAGCTTTTGCATGTCACCTCACTTACCTATCAAGATAACAGGGAATGAGGAAAGACAATATGCTAACTTCTATCATCCATTTTAATATAATATATCCAGGTGCATAAACCAGAGTTGTAATAACTGATAGATTAATTTAACCATACTTATCTCCTCCCTTTCTTTATAATCCCTTACGTATACTTTGAGGCATATACCATGTTGAGATAATATCTGTCTTATCTCTTTAATATCAATAATTGATGGAAAAGTAAAAACAAAAAGCAAAATATATGATACAGAGAAAGAAGGAAGTATGATGTTTTTCTTTCTTTAAGTTATCTTTCATCTCCTAATCTCCCATTCCAAGCTTACTGTCTGGTACTTAATTAATAATCCTAAAAGGACTATTTACAATTTACTTATATCTATATCTTTCTTAAAACCTTTGTTTCATAATTGTTAAACCTGTGTTGGAGTGCAAGTAGCAGGTACTTTATTAACCTGAACACTGACTACTCAAGTTCCATCAACTTCTTACTGATTACACAACTCATACAATACTCTCAATAAGAATTAAGTTTACAATTTTTTTTTTGCATGAGCAAGCCTCCATGCACTTTTCTAATGTGGGGTTTCTGCCCCTACACATCTGACTTATACACATAATGACTCCAAGGAGACACATAACAAATTAAAAAAAAAAAATCTGAAAAATAAACTGAAACAAAAGGGTAATAAGATAACCTCTTGCTGGTCAGCTTTTAATGACTCTTAGGAGAATCTTAAAATAAGACTAAGGAATCTGTAGTTAAAAGTTTAAAATATAACTCAGCTAGCTTAAAGCCAGTCCTGGGGTATGTATACATTAAGACAGTTAGAGAAATTATCAGTCACGCAACCAAAATCATTAGATGATGGCTGGTCTCCTTTATCTTCTGCAGCCACTCCACCTTATGACCCACCCGTGCCTTAAGAAGTTGATAGTTCTCTGTTTTCAAGAGGGTAGATGGATATAGCTTATGCAGAAACAACTGCCACTCTCGCAGACACAGCCCAAGTTACTTCCAGCACTTCCAGTCATCCCTCTGGGTCAGGTTATAACACTAGACTCTCCCAGCAATGACATTCAGTCCATACCATAATGCTCTCACATCAAATGTTAAGGCATATAGCTAATAAAGGGAAACAGTTGTAGCACACACACATAAATATGGAATGAATATTAAATAAGTGAAAAACTGAAAACATTTCCTAATAAGAGTACGTCAGCAAGAACTATCATTCTGGGTAAGATTAAGCATATTGTTACTCAATTCCCAATTGTTATAGAAGGGGAGGAATATTATAGCAATAACCCACGCTTGGGTGTGGGTAATGCTGGATTTGCCCACGGTTGGTGTGGTTTGGTCATGAGGGCAAAACCCGAGTGGCCACACAAAGCCAACCGTGGGTAAATCCATCATTACCCACACCCAGACGTGGGTTATTGCTCTTATACAATGACATTATTTAAGAAAAAATAATTACTTTTCTTAAATAATGGCATTGTATAATACCTCCTTGCTGCCCTTCCGCAACTGTCTGGTATTCTGCGGCAGTTCTGATGTACTGCGCATGCGTATGCCTACGCAGTACATCAGAGCTGTGCGTAAAAGCAACGGAGAAAGCAAGATCTCCGTTGCTTTTTACAAACTGTTTTGCTATGTTAAATGGGTTTAACATAGCGAGACAGCTTTAAAAAAGCAACGGAGAATCTGTGTTGCTTATTTTAAAGCTGTCTCGCTATGTTAAACCCATTTAACATAGCGAGACAGTTTTGAAAAAAGCAACGAAGAAAGCAAGATCTCCGTTGCTTTTTACAAACTGTTTCTCTATGTTAAATGGGTTTAACATAGCGAGACAGCTTAAAAAAAGCAACAGAGAATCTCTGTTGCTTTTTTTAAAGCTGTCTCGTTATGTTAAACTCATTTAACATAGCGAGACAGTATTGCTGTAAGAGTTATAGTAATGGAAAAAGTCTGGGTGACCGAATGTTTTTCCATTACTATAACTCGGATTTACAACGTGCACGCTGACCAATCAGCGTGCACATTTTTGAATATTAATGGGGGGGTCATTGTATAATAGTGGGTATCCCCTGCAAAGCAAACTGCAGAAGAAGAGACAGAGTTTGACTCTTCTACTGATTCTGGTATACTTTCCACCCAATGGACCCCATGCGAGAAGTACCAAACCCCGTAGTAGCTACAGAGAGTGAGGCTGAACCTACTATAAGAGTAGTACGACCATGGACAGTTTTTCAAACCATTGTAAATTCTCTCCGTCCTATTTGGACACATTTAGCAAACTATGTCAAAATCTTAGAAGGACATGTACAATTGTAAAACCCTATCACTGAATACCTGACAGAAGTATTAAAAGATTCCATACCTCCTGATATTTTTAGGAAAATATAGGATAAATCTAACAAAGGTGACAACATTCCTAAACATAGTGATGATGGATTTCTAGCTGCAAGAAATAACCACTTAAAAGCCATTTCCACAGCATGCCCCACCCCTAGTTGGACAAGAATAAAATCTATCGAACAGAAAAAAAATGAATCTTATGATGTGTATTAGAGGTGCAGATAGATGCATTTGAAGCCTTTTCTGGACATCCAGAGCCCATGGAAGGTGCAGCAGCCAGTCGTCTGTCCGCAGCTTTTATGGTGGTCTGTGACCACCTATACAAGAACACATTAAAAAGGGTTGCTTGAATTGGCCAAGTTTATACATCCATGAAATTATAAATCAGGCACAATATGTAGCAGATAATTTACGTACGAACGAAAAGGAACAAAAGAAAAAGTTAGAAGATATTCAACTCCAACAGTCCAATACTAATTCCCAAGGGTGGGAAAGGGAAACAAAAAACTATGGGGAAAAGGTAGATTCCAACTCTTTCAGCAATCCTTGGGACGGTATCAGCAAAATTATTACCTCCCCGATTCACAACCATCACCGCAAGGTGGACCACACTTAAATGCCTATTTTAGTTTTGATCAAACAGGGCATTGGTGAAATGAATGTCCATTATCTGGATAGCAGACAAGTTTGCCAAATGCTCAATTACCACAGCAACCTAAAAGAAACCCTCCTATGTGGAGCACTGCTTGGCAGCCACAGATGTGGCAGCAAACTCATAGGACAACTGTGAACAGGAATTACAGTTATTTTTCTTGGTAGTGATTGATCAAGATGGTCCTTTTATCAGTCTTACAGTGCAAAATACAGCTATCCAATTTCTTGTCAATACAGGAGCTACTAGATTACTTTGGCAAAAACTGAACACCTTCCTCTTTCTAAGCACATGATTTGGGGTGTAAGCTTGTCCAAAGTTCCTGAGACTATCCAAAAACAAAACCTGTTCCTAGTCAACATGGTCTGCTAAAAGAGCAGCGTGCTTTTATTGCAGGAAATTTGGCCCCTTTAAATCTGTTAGGTAGAAATTTACTGTGCAAACTTAGATGTACTGTTTACTGCACATCTGAAGGTGCATTTCTAATTCTTCTTAATGAAGCTTTAGGATTATATTCAAATATTATCTGTACAGTTAAAATGTCCTTTTTGCTGTTATAACATCAGAGCAGAATGCAAAAAATGCTGGTATGGAGAAATAAAATGTAATCTCTCTGCAGCACTGGACTACCCATGACAATGAGGTAGGGATCATAAAAGATGCAGAACCTGTACATATAACATTAAAACCTTGTGAACTCTGGCTGTGGTAGTTCAGTATCCTTTGTCGGTAAAAGCAAAGGAAGGAACTGAACCTGTTATTTCCACTTTGTTACAGTGCAGCGGATAGTGTTATTGCCTCCCAGTGAGAGATTCCTAGGTTTGAGTCTCAGCTGGGGTTCCTTCTGTGTGGGGTCTGCATGTCATCCTTGTGTTTGTGTGGGTTTCCTTTGTGTACTAGAGTTTCCACTCACATTCCAAAGAGTTTAGTAGGTGGATTGGACACTCTAGCTTACCATAGGAGTGGGTGTGCATTGTAAACCTTAGCTTGAGATGATAGTCACTGTTGAAGTGATACCCCAATGCCATGAGGAAAAGGGGTTATGGGGGGATGGATGGATTTTTGCTTTGTTATTAATAAGCTATAGTCCCAACTCGCAGTCCTTGTAATACTCCTATCCTACCAGTTAAGAAATCAGGAAACAGTATATAAATAAATAAATAAATATATATATATATATATATATATATATATATATATATATATATATATATAGATGCTCCAATAGACATCTGAAGGAATAACTCCAAAAAACACAAATTCCACGAAGAAAGACCACTCCAAAGAATAGAATTAATTCATTTATTGACACATTTCTGGTACCTCGGCCTTTCGCTTTCTCCTGGAATACTCCTTTGATACAATCTCATTACTATATATACACACATATCAAGTACCAATTAATCAATTAACTAATTAAGAACCCAATCGTGAAAAATTCATAGACTTTGAGTAATTACACTTATCCATATATACAAAATTATAAATACAATTACACACACATATTTTTTTAAACATTTTCTTAAAAATATCTTTTAACATTTCTAAATATATACATATTTCCTATTTTTAATTTTTAAACAGTTAAATTATTCTCTAAATTCATTCCATTAGGAAACAATGTATGATAATTAATAATCATCCTGCTCTCAAGTCTGTTTAATTTTCTTTTAAAATTTCCCCTGTTACCATCTGGTCGTACTAAAACACTGAAGAACAAACTACTATTTGAGCCCTTGTGTTTGGACAAGAAATGAGTAGCTACAGGGCTTTCTAACTTTTGCCTCCTAACATCATCTAAGTGTTCCAAAATCCAGACTTTAACCTTCATAGTTGTCTGCCCAACATACCAACATGTGGGATGACATCCACAACCTATCACATAAATCACCCCACAACTATTATAATTATAGAATTAATTGGCCTTATAAAGCTTCCCATTGATTTTACACCCATGTAAATTCCTAACCCAGTTGCACACTGAACAATTTCCACAATGATAAGTGCCTACTTTCCTGTCCACCAACACCAAAGGCAGAGGTGTGTCCATATTCATTAAGGATATCGACACCTCCAGGCTAGTTGCTCAGCATAATGCATCCAAGGTTATCCAAGTGCAACTAACCCTTGGCAAAACTGCAATCCAAATTGTAGCTTGCTACAGATCCCCCACCATGCCCCAGGATTCCCACTCCTCTTTTCTTGATATACTGGAAAATATTAGGGTCCAACCAAACACCCTAATAATGGGTGATTTCAACTATGCCACCATTAACTGGGAAAACTACTCATGTACCAACTCCTTCACTCAACGCTTTCTAGAATTCATAAATTCCAGTGCCCTGGATCAACTTATCCACACCCCTACCAGGGGCAACAATATCCTAGACCTAGTCATTACCAACATGAGTGACTGGTGTTCTACACCTGAAGTCAACACCTCATTGGTCATATCTGACCATAAGCTAATCATCCTAGATATCCACATCCCTCCCCCACCCCCCATTAAGGAAATCTCGGTAAAAAGTTCCTCCAAAGCCAACTTCTTGCTTCTTAAGACAGAAGTGGTGAACTTCATGACACCCATGCAGATGGACAATACAGTTACGACTGCTGAATCCTACACAAATGCACTCTATAAGCACTTACATGAGTGCATGGATTGTGCTATCCCAAACAGAACCAAGATGCTATCCACCAAAAAAAAGGAAGCCAATCTGGTGGTCCCCTGCCATAAACAAACTCTACAACAGAAGGAAGAAACTGTTGGAAAAGAGAGTAAAATCCCATGAGTGGAGGAGTTCCCTGGTCAGCCTCAGTAAGAAGCTGAGATCTCTTATAAGATCCTCCAAAGCTAGCTACGAAAACAAAATCACCACTGATTCTAGGGACAACCACAAAGCATTCTATAGCTATGTCAGGAATCTCAATGGCAACACCCAGATCTGCTCTGAGTTACAGCACAACGGCATGAAAATTACAGAACCAACTGATATTGCCAACGTCCTGGCAGATAGGCTCAGTGCTAACTTTACCCCCCTCTCACCCCCTAAAGGGTACATATCTATACAGGAAGAATGCAGGGTCCCTGTAATCATAACTATGCAGGTAAAAGCTGCACTCTCTAAAGCCAAAAACACAGTATTCATGTGAATGGACAACATCCCAGGCTGCATTTTACATGAACTTCAGAATGAACTGGCTCCCCACCTAAGCGCCATGTTCAGTCATAGTCTCACATCAGGCTTTGTGCCCACTGAATGGCACACAGCAACAGTTATCCCACTCCACAAAGGGGGAGCCACCACTGATCCAGAGAACTATCGCCCTATTAGCCTGACAAGCCAGATCTGTAAGGCCATGATACGTATCATCATGGAACTCATAAACAAAGACATTGGTAACCTCCAAACTCTGGACCCCACCCAGTTCGGGTTTGTGAAAGGCAGATCATACCTCCTGAACCTGATCAGCTTCTTTGAGGCAGTCACCAAAGCTGTAGACAAGGGTAAGGTGGTTCACACAACTTATCTTGACCTTGCCAAGGCTTTTGACACCATCCCCCATTCTGGAATTATAGCTAAACTCACTAAACTAGGTCCCTACATCACAAGATGGGTTGCCAATTGGCTCACTGACAGAACCCACGCTGTAAAAGTTGCAGACTCCCAATCTGACTTCAAACCAGTGACAAGTGGAGTACCATAGGGTTCAGTCCTGGGACCTCTCCTGTTTGGTATCTACTTCTCTGAAGTGCAGGCTAACACAGAAGGACTTTGGCTAATGAAGTTCACAGATGACTGCAAACTAGGAGCCATAGTTGAGTCCTCAAATGATGTGGACATCCTACAGAAGAGCCTCACTGAGACAGATGCCTGGTGTCAGAGCCATGGCCTCAAGCTCAATTCCAAAAAGTGCATTGTCATCCCCTTTGGTAAAAACTCTGTACCCATGAACTACCACATAGGCAGCAGTCTACTTAATGCCGAATGTGTGATAAAGAGACCTGGGGACCTAGGTGGACAGTAGTCTCTCCTTTGATAATCACATCACCACAGTAGTCAGGAAATCCTTCTATGTGGGTTACCTCATCTAAGAAAAAAGAGGTCATTGTTCCCCTCTACTCAACACTCATTAGACCCATTATAGAGTACAAGGCCCCTTTTGGAATGTACCTCAGAAGACATCTGCAGCAGCTGGAAAGGCCACAGTAGTACCTTACAAAGAGGATTACTGGTCTCAAACAGATGCCCTACACTGACCGTCTCAAAAAAATTCCAGCTTTACTCTGTAGCATATCATCTACTCTGAGGTGATCTCTGCCTAACATATAAAGCTATGTCAAACCCAGAGCTGTTGGACATGCTACACCTAAAGAACTCCCAATCCCTCTGAGCTACATGCTTGTCACCACAATAAACAGGACATGCTGGAGGGATAGATTCCTGTCCGAGACTTCCCATACTCTGGAACAAGCTACCCATTTATGTCAGACAAAGTTCCTCATTAGCACTCTTCAAGAAAAATCTTGATAAGTGGATGGGAAATAGGAAATACACCCTGGGGATCACTTCAGTGGCTCTTCTTGACAGGGGCACATGAAAATAACTTTCTTGGGTGGCGTAAGTCAGGGAACCTTGTTGGCTAGGCTTACTTATGCCCTTGGGCCGATAGCCTAGTACCTACCTATGAACCTATAATTTCCATGGCTCAAATTTCTTTGTTTCAACAATTTTTAAGATTACTGTATCTTCCATAAGAAAAAACAATATGTTTTGGGAACGAAGAACCAACAGAATTGTCTTCGCTAACAATTTCCCAAGCCTGCCTTATTATTCTTTCCAAAATGGGGGAAAATTCAGAATATCTAGCAATGAAAAACAGCCTTTCATCACTGTCATTTTTCTTCTTCATGACATCCCTCCTAGGATATTCCCATGACATCCTAGTCTGGCCTCCCATCGCCTCTAAAATTTTAGCCCTTGCCTTCTGGAGTATCCTCTCATCATAACCTCTGGCTCATAATCTGTCATGTACCTCATTTAAACAATTGTCTTTATACCTTGATTCAGAAGTATTATTAAAAATCCTTTTAAATTCTCCATATGGCAACAACTCAATTGGATGGGGGGGTGCAAAAAGTTATTAACAGCAGTGGGTTTCCTGAATGGTCTATGCTGACTCCTCTGTTTAGCATCAACATAAAAACTACATCTAAAAATGAAATACTGTGTCTATTTATACTCCAAGTGAATTTTAAACCATACGGGTTATTGTTAAGTAAACACATAAATTCCAAAAATTCCTCTTCCCTACCTTTACAAATAAACAGCAAATCATCAATGTATCTTTTGTAATATATTACGTTGTTCAAAAAATATTCTTCTAACACCATAAATTGCCTTTCAAAATCCCCCATGTAAATGATAACATAAGATGGGGTGAAAGCTGCACCGATCGCCGTGCCCTTCTTTTGTAAAAAAAAAAAAAATTTTCCATTTAAAATAATTATGAGTTAAACAAAACTCAAGAAGGGCAAGTAAAAATGATGAACGGGGTCTTTCCCCTAACCTTTTAGCCATGGTTTCCATACCCCATCTCCTATCAATGTTGGTACACAAGGCATTTACATCCACCGTTGCCCAAAAGTAATTTTCTTTCCATTCAAAATTGCAAAGATCTTGACACACTTCATATGTATTTTTAATATGGGAAGGTATCATAGTCAAATGCCTCTTAAGATGAAAATCCCAAAAGATGTTCACATTTTCTAAAAAAGATCCAATCCCTGAAATGATAGGTCTTCCTGGGGGGTTAGAAAGGCTTTTGTGGATCTTTGGGATGGCATGTATAAAAGGATGCTTAGGTGTCTTAACAATCAATTTCTTAACATCCTTATTCTTCACAAAGCCTAGCATTTCCCCGTGTTCCAAGATCTCACTTAACTTTACAGAAAACCTTTGAATGGGATTATGTTGTAATTTAACATAATAACCCTCCTCGGACAATATTTTCAACACCATTTCATCATATTGGGATATGCTCATGACCACCCAGTTACCCCCTCTATCGGCCACTTTGAAAACTATCTTGTTCAGATTTAGACTGTAACTCCTGTAAAGCCTGCTATTCCCCTTTACTGAGGTTGTAAGAACAGAAATTCTTTAGAAAGTCACCAAAACTGTTCTCTACTTTTTTACATACCAAATTTTCAAATACATTTATGGCACTGCTTAATCTAGGGGGCATAAAGATGCTATCAAAAACTAACTTGGGCATGTCAAGATGTCCATACCCAGTACAAATAGGTTCTTGTTCAGCATTAGATTCAACACAATCACCCACATCCTCATCACCAAACTGTGCATTGTTGTCCTTCATGGGATTTGTGTTTTTTAGAAGTATAAATATGTTTGTGAAAGATTTACATGCAGTGAATGCTCTAGTACCAACATTTCCAGTTGTTCATAATCCTGAAACAAAACTGAGTTATATTCCTTCAGATGACCCCAACTTTTCTATGATAAATATTTCAGCTGCTTTCTATTATACCCCTTTACATCTAGATAGACCTGTTTGCATTTACTTACAGAGTACAGCAATATACTTGAACTAGATTACCGCAAAGGTATGTAGAATCTCCCACCCTTTTCTCTAGAGAAATGAAGAAACAATTAGACAAGATTAGGTTTCCTCATGCTTCTTTAATCCTTACAGCAGATGAAGGAGAATCCCACAATTTTGTAGTCGCTACTAACATTGTACTTCTGGCTAGATTAGATCTGAAAGATGTTCCCTTGCAGAATCCAGATCTAATTCTTTTTTAGGTGGCTCCTGTGTTTGAAGAGATGATTGTAAACTCACCTTTTCTAATTGCACACAAGACAGAATTTTATTAACTGGACAATTAAATGGAAACATGTCTGCTCATGTAGCTGTGCTTGGAGTTATAAACGAAGGCTGTAAGATTAGCAAAGATCAGTCCGTAATCATTTTTACAGATTTGTGTTATACTTATGGAGTAGTTCAGGATTTTGGTACACTTTGGAAAAAAAGAGGTTATTTAACATCAGCAGAGACAGTCATTAAAATACTGTTCTTGTTAATAAATTGTTAGATTATTTATTATTACCAAGAAAGACTGCAGTGGTAAAGCATGCTGTACATAAGACAGATGAATCTTTTTGTTTCAAAAGTTAATACTTTTGCAGATATGATAGCAAGACAGGCTGCATTGTCATATCCTGTGCATGCTATATTTTTGCAGCAATTAAATGAAAATAACTTTTCTTTACGGGAGTTATCTTTTCAAGATCATCCAGAGGATTCTGAGAAAAGGAGGTGGATAAGTGATGGCTGCAGTCACTCTTTGGACCTTTTGTGGCACCTTCAGGATGGTTGACTAGTAGCCCCACTAAATTTCTTAAATGAATTGGTAAACCCTACCATCTTCCTTTCCATTTGGGCAAAAATGCATTAAGAAAACAAATTTCCACTGAATTCCCCTTATTTCCCCTCATTTCTCAGAAGTTGCTCAATATTTTGTAAATAATTGTGTAGTTTGTTTAAAACCTAATGTGTCTAAATCAGTACCTGCACCTGTTCAGTCACTGAAAAAGCCTTGGGGACCCTTCTGCTTCCTGCCATGGGACTTTGTTGAACTTTCTCAAGTTGCTGTAATTGACATTTTTTCTGAATGGGTAGAAGCATATCCATGTGTGAAGAATGATGCACACATGGTAAAACAAAATTCTAACTGAGCTTGTTCCTAGATGTGCTGTTCCCTATTGCAGTCAGTCTGACCAGGGCTTTATTTTACTAATCAGGTAATATAGCAGCTTTGTAAGATCCTAAATATTAAATTGCAATTCCATTGTCCCTATAGACTGCAGACTTCTGAAAGAGTGAAAAGAGCCAACCAGACAGTAAAGATTAGGTTAGCTAAAGTTCATGAGGAAACTGCCTTTAGTTTTGTTTAGTATTAAAAGTGCAGTTAGTGATCCTAAAAATTGTCCCCTCATAATATCCTCATGGGAAGATTCATGAAAATACCTGCTACCCCTCTCCCTTAAGAACTTAGGATTGCATAATATTGATGAAAACATGCTTTCATATTATAAATCTACGTGTTCTATTTTGAAAAAATACCATAGTGCCATTCTGCATGCAACCCAATGACTAACAGAACAGAATCATTATAACTTGCAGCCCAGAGACTTTGTATATATCATAGTGCATTCCCAAAGAAACTCACTTAGCCCAAGAAGGAAAGGACCATACTTGGTTTTGCTCACAGCTGCTACTGCCATCCAGTGTGAGGGCCTCCACACTTGGATCCGTGTGGAACATGTGAAAACAACCCTCCCTTGTGGTGAGTACAACCAAAATATCATTGACATCAGTCTCTGTGAACCAGAAGTACCTATCACAAGCAGAACCACGCAACAAACCAAGGATATCATTGCATACAAAAGTGACATTTCATGAAGTTTTGCCATCCAAATCAAATCTGGAACCAACTCTGAACTGTTTGCCATCCTCAGTTCACATCTGTTATCTAGATTGCATCTGGAACTAAATACAGGTAAGTTACCCTTGCTACCAAACTAGGAAGGTAAATCCCAAGATTTTGCTAACTCATCCTGGTCTGATTCAACCTCCAGTGATTCTTCTTCAACATTGACAACATTTTTTTCTTGCTTCAGATTCCAATATTACTAATTCATTTTGCCTTTTGAACAACAATTTAAATATTGTCTTATCTAGATGACGCTTCTTTTCAAAGTCATCTGCTACAAAGGCCCTTGATCAATGACGTTTTGGTGATATGTTTTGTTTACATAATGAACTTTCCACTCAACATCCTTGTTTGCAGTTTCTTCAAAAACCTCTCCAGCCCCAACATGCTTGTTTTTCAGGTGGACCAGTCATCACTACAGTTACTGTGCTTTCCATCATCATTTTATTTTACCTGCTTTTACCATCTGGAACAGCAAGACAATCATCATCTGTGTGACATCCCTGCTCTGGGCCAGTAATCAAGAAGCCTGAATCCTCACCATTAACAGCAGTTAGGGATGTTCACTTGGAACAATAATAGATGCACACAGTATGTCCAGATGCAGCTGTCTGCACCAAGCACAATTTCCCCTAAGAGCACACAGGGAACACACTCAGTACGGGGGCTGGGTTTCCCTTTCTCTTTCCAGGTCCCCACTGGCACAAGTGTAGAGTTGAGTCCTCAACCAAGTGTTCCAAGCCAAGTCCTCCCCCAACATCTCTGTGAAACCATAGCTCTGTGTCCCTGCTCTGAGTAGCTGAAACACACACTCTTTGAGATTGGATTTTCACACATACACATGCATGCACACACGCACATGCATACATACACACACACACACACACACACACACACACACACACACACACACACAGACACACATACACACCCCTGGGAAAGACTGGCACAGTCTGGCACACTAGCTCTCTTGCCTGGACTACAAGGTAGGTACTGCCACCAGAACACTCCTAAGCCAGCTACTCTAAGGATCTTACAAGAGTACCCAATTTTACTGAGTAAAATTAATACTAATACAAATGGTAGTGTTTGACCAATACAGCAAGGCTTTCAGGAGTGGCCACAGTATCACCAAATAAATATAAGGACTCTCAAAGGTTAAAATATTCTCCGAAAGACCAACCACAGTGAAAAGTTCAAATATATTTAATAATAAACAATAAAAGAACATGAAAATATTAAATATTGGTTTACAATAAACACCAGAGTATGCAGAAAAACAGTACTTAACTAATCTCACTATATTTTCCTGACTGATCTAAAGAATTACTGTTTCCTGTTTAGTAAAGCAAGGCAAGATGAAGTGCGTGAGTGATCCTTCTTTGTCTGGTTTCAAAAACAAACTGCTCTGAGACTTCTGCCTCATCTATCATTAAACCATCATTTTAGTGCTGGCCTACAGAATGACATCACATACATCTGGTCTTCTGACTTCTGTTTTCCATAGTACCCCCTTTTAATAGACCCTGAACCAGAATTTAGCACCTATGTGTTTCCATACACACAGATAGAGCTTTGCTAAGGGGTGTTATAGCATCTGGAAGCTATAAAACCATTTAAAAATGTCCACCCTTCTATGGTAGCAGTTAGTTCACCCCTAAGGACAATACAGTAGGATTTCTATTCCTGGTTTTCACAGACATTTTGTATCTGGCTGCTATCAAAACTGTACCAGGTAATTTAATATCAGACTATTTTTCAAAGTTAGCTGGGCTAAGATTAACCTCTTCTCTTCCAGTATCCTCTGTTACAATATATTTATTTCAACAGTTACAATGCAGTCTGACATACAGGTGTATTTCTATTCTGTCCAGCAGGAGCCATTGTTGATACATTTTTAACACAAGCAGCTTTACAAATACATTACAACACAAGCACCTGTACAAATCAGTTTGATATACAAATAACATATAATTCTTTACAAACCTCAGCTAGCTATGCTGGCATATATTACACATTCACTGCCCTACTTTTCCTGGCATAGCTGGTAATACCTCACATTATCACACTCTGTGACTATTGAAACTGAAAACACTGAATTATTTCTTAATAGACACACACATTTTGCTAAAAATAAAGACACGCATTTGGTTAGAATTAAATTGACAGCACATGAATGGCATCCTAGATTTAATATGTTCTGCTGCTTTGCATATTTATGTACAAATCCTCAATGTTAGCAACTGCTGGGGTTGTACACATATTCCTGCTGCAGAGGATAGGGGCATTTGATTGATTCCTATACCAGTGACTGACTCAGAGCTTTTCTGAGTGCATTTCACCTTATTCTTCCTGCTAAAAATTGAGGGAATAAACATTTTTTTACCCCTTTACAGTAATGCCACTTCAACTGTCAGTTACTCTTAAAGTACATGTTTACTACTGCAAAAATGGAACAGTTTTTTGGGGGGGAATTAGTGCTTGAAATTTAACCTGGAGATTTATGGTGGGGCTGAATGGGCAGGGCATTGCAGCATTGCATAAATATTACTACATTTATTGAAATAAAGCTTATCCCTGGTTACCTATTGACTGGTATGGTTGTTGTCATATAGGTCATGTTATTCCAGCTATTCAATAGACAGCTGCTTTACTGGGAAGAAAGAATTGTAATGTTCATCAGAAGAGAGATGTTAAAGACAATCCTAACCCAGATGGAAAAAGAGATGCCTCCCAGTATATCCTAATACTGTACAAAAAACTGCTTTCAAAGGCCTTGCTCACATGGATGTTGATGATGGAGACATTTCTAGAGCAGGTACTGCACCTGCTTATGGGGCAGTAAAGAGTCCATCTGGGAGATTAGGAAGCTGTCTCCTGAAAAGATTAATCAATTCCACTAAGTTCACAACTCACGAATTGACCACAATGAGCAGTGTGGTGTTACAGAACAACATGACACTCAACTTTACCCTTGCTTCTAAAGGGGCACATGTACACTCACCTAGAGGGTTGATGTTTTATTCCTGATAACACTAGTGCCAGTATGTCACCAAAAAATAATTCAGAAAGTTGCTGAATATTCACGTGCCAAAGAAGCTGATAGTTCCTAATGGGCATGGTTAACAAACCTGTTCTATAGATGTATTTTTGTATGCTTTCTGAGATCTTTTTAAATGTATTGAGATTATTTTCAATCATTAGATTTGAGGTGTTTTTTTTCTAGAAATCCAATGATAGCTTATCAAAACTATTTTCTATTGTTGCTAACTTATAGTGTGGCTTTACTAGTAGTCAGTTATCTGAGTTCCTGAGATCATACCATAATTCCTTAAATTGAAGGCATTGTTCAAGAGGTAGGCAATAGTGCTCTTTGAGTAGTTTAAAGGTAAAGTAATTTAGTAAGAATGCAGCCGTTGCCTTTACTGCTAACCAGATGGATTTGTCTATGGTAAAACAATGGTACTCATGTGATGAGCAAAGGTATATGAAATGTAGAATTTTATTTTCTGCTCTTTGGAGATGTATGTTTTGAACAGACTGTAAAGGAATGACTGGGAATGAGTATTCCAGTCTGAGCAATAGGACACTGATGATTATGGTGTGATTTGCTTCTTTAATTAAGAGATAGGACATTTTGTATGCAACTTTTAGTTGGGTAAGAACCTTCAGTGCTACTTTTTCTATTCATGGCCTGAAAGATAAAGTTTGGTCTAATATTATGCTGGAGTATCTCTGATGTATAACAAAAGGTAGTGGTACCTTAGTTGGATGAATAATTTTCAAGGGTAGTATGGTAGCCAACCTTAAATTAGTTCTGAGTGATATAGCTGTGGATTTTTTAGTATTTAGAGATAGTTTGTTGGTACATTTCCAGTTTCATAGGAGGCTAAATTCATTCTGTAAAGCAACTGCTATTTCAGTGTGAGACTAAGCTGCCCTATCGTAGAATCTGCAAATTGTTTAGCTTCCAAGGTAGGTGTTAAGAAAAAGGGAGAACAGAAGAGGCCCCAGTACTGACCCTTGAGGAACACCCATATTGTTGGGCAGAAAATTGTGCTTGGCAGCATCATTGCCTATAGTAAAGATTCTGTTGTGAAGCTAGTCAGTATACCAGGAATACAACTCTTCCTAGAAACGGTATTTCCTAAGTTTAAGAAGAAATAGAGTATGGGCCACACATTTAAATGTTCTTTTTAAGTCAATAAACATAGCACTGGTGAATCTGTCAGTACATTTTGTTAAAGATGGTATTTGCAAGAGTAAAAATTAATGTAAGTGCTATATCTGAATTTGAATTCAAGCTGTTTGCTATTATGGATGTCATAGTTGGTAATGTACTAAACAATTTGTTTGTACAGCATTTTTTCAATCGGGATGCAGTCTTCTGAAGCTTTTAGAATGGTGTCTTGGGGAATGGTATGTTTGAAGAATTTTAAGTGGGTCATGAACTGTTTCAGTAGTTAGAGACAGGTTATGGATGTGGGCAAGTGGCATAGTTTCTAAAACATTACCTAGTTTGAATACAAGTGGATGTAATATCTAAAAAGTGAGCTTTAGTATTTGAGAGAATCTTGGCACGTTTTTTTCTTAATCTCTCTTGTTTTTTTTTTTTAGTAATGGTTCTAAAGTAGAAGTTGGGATAGCCCAGAAATATGTGTAATAGTTGGCTGAGTGTGAGAAGGTGAAGATAACTGAATGTGCAGATAGGACTTGGGTGTGGATTAGCAATGTTAGGTATGGTTCCACGTAACTGTTGCTGTAGGTTAAGGCCTTATTGTTATTTTTAGGATGACTATGTTGTGAATGGATATTGGTTTTATTCTGTTACAAAGTTGTTCTGAATTACCAACCTGGGTTTGCTGCAGAAACTTCCGGAGGTGTAAGTAATGTAAATGTTTATCCGTGTTGTTTGATTTTGATTTCATTCCTTCTAGGCAGTGTCCCTATTATTTAAGGCTAGGCTAAACTGGAATAGTTTGTGGGTCCTTAGTCTTCTGATTTTGAGAATAAACAGAGTGTTCTGGATGTTGGCTAATGTGTTAATGAAAACGGAGCATGCGTGAGTGGGTCACATTTTCATGTAAGGGGGAGGCAGAACAGCCTCTCTAGCCCTATCTGAAACTCTTTTACAAGTTATGTAATTGGGTGGTGGCCTGTTAGTCTTAAGTTTCAAACTGACAGCATTGGGACAAAGGTCACTAATGGAGTTGGGAAGAACATGAAGTGATTTGCATTTTTCTGGAAAGTCTGAGAGGATTATGTCTATGAGTGTGTAGTAATATTAGTAAATGTTTGGTATCTTGTTCTGATATTGACCAAACATGCCAAGCTTCCTTGTAGGGATAATATATGAAATTGTTTTTCAGGGGACCTTGGAAGTCAAGTTTAAGGTCACCCAAGATGATTGGTTTGTGTTTTGTTATGGTGTTAATCATGTCCAGAATATATATGAACATGGTAATATTGGTAGGAGGAAGGATGTATACTCAGGAAGGTCTAATACAGACAAGCAACTGGTGCCAAAGTCATGGCTTAAAACTCAATTCCAAGAAATGCTTTATACTACCCTTTGGGAAGTCTGCCTACCCAAGTAACTACTTTTTCAAAAAACACCCTTAAAAGTTAATTCACTAGTCTGGAATCTGGGAACTCATATAGATACTAACCTAGCCTTCGACCCACATGTGTCCAAGGTAGTAAGAAAATCCTTTGATGTTGCTCAACTTATAAGTAAGGGCATGGCATCTAGTTCCAGAGAGGTCATCATACCACTGTACTTGGTCATCATCAGACCCATCATAGAGTATAATGCCTTCTTTAGTATGTACCTGACCAGACATATGCAGCAACTACATCATCCACAAAGGCTCCTTACAAAAAGAATACAAGGAGTAAACACAATGTCCTATGCTGATTGCCTCAAAGTCTTGTCCCTTTACTCAGTATCATACAGACTTCTGAAAGAAGATCTTTGCCTGATGTGCATCCCTTGGCCCTGTTTTAATGAATATTTTGCACATCTACAAAGCAAGCAGCATCAGAACTACTAGATTAAAAGACCTAAATTTTGTTTGGAACATAAATAGGACATGTTGGAGAGACAGATGTGTTTCTCAGAGAATTCCAATTCTCTGGAACAGGCTTCTCATCCATATGAAGCAGAGTTCCTCCCTTTGACTATTTAAGTGCAACTTGGACCCATGGACAGCTAATCAGAAGTTCACTTCTGGTCTGGCCCCTAATATCTCTGATGGACTGAGGCAGTCAGGAAATCACCTTTATAAATCAAATATAAATCAAATTTGTGGGTCACAGTTGCATGGCTAGGCTTTAAAGGGCCCTAGTGGTCATTGCCTAGTATACAACTATGAACCTACAAATCAGTTTTAATTTTGACTAAATGGAGCGACTCAAAGAGGCAAGTGACTTCAACAAGCCCTTATTGCAATATTGTTAGCTACTTTGCCTCTTAAATAAGAGCTTACTGTTACATATGTTCCAGATCATTTTAGCTTGGTTTACAGACACCAAAACAGAAAAAAGACTGTATAGCCACACAGCCATATACGTCTGTAATTGTAAGCTTGAACTGCATGCATTTTATATCCCGTCTATCTTAATTATAAAGGCAACTCCTCAGGCCTCCCATACAAGTGTGATATGCCCCAAAACACTTTTTGAAGGCTCTTCCTCCTTTGAGTTCATCTGAGCATGTTTCTATATCTTTTGTTTTAGATACAATGTATTCCAAAGTAAAATCAATGAGAGACATGTATGCACTAAAAAAAAAAAAGTTTTGCAGATCTTTCCTGAACAGTTATTGAGTATAAACTGATCATCTCTTAACTTAGATTGTTGTTACGTTTATAAAAATATTGAAGAACTGCTACAGGCCTGTGTAAAAACCTGAGAGTAGTAGGAATACTGGTTCTTTTTTTTTTTTTCTCACTGGTAGAATAAGGATAAAAAAAAGATGTGTAGAAGGAAAAAAACAGAGTTACAAAAACATTTATGAATTATCCTACATAGGTAAACAAGAGGAAATTTAACAAAAATTATAGGGCTTTAAAAAAGGAAATAAAAAAAGTTAAGGTCCATTTTGAGAGTAACTTAACCTGTAACTCCACGAATTAGAAGGCCTTTTATAAATATATAAATCAATCAATAAAAATGGCTTTCTTATAACAGCAATGTTACATAATGGAGAGATCATTAGGGACACTGATAAAATTGCCAATGAATTTAACTTATTTTATTTACAAATATGTTGGAATACACAGAACAGGGGTATGCTAGAAGAATACTTAGTGACAGGATTAAGTCCAAATATAACAGAACCAACTATTTATAGGTTCATAGGTTCATAGGTTGGTACTGGGCTATCTGTCCGAAGGCATATATTAGCCCAGCCACATTGTGCGGTATTCACCACCCCTTTAGTAGTTCCCTAGACCCTTGTACTATCAGCTAGTACCCTTGGCCCCTATTTAGTAGTGCTGTTGGTGTTGCCTTTTTGTAGTTAAGAGAGACAACATCTATGGGTCCTGATTTAACACCAGCAAATTTGTTACTGGCAGTGAAGTATATGATTGTACCTAACCTGGTAATTATATTTAATAACTTATTAGACCAGGTGTTTGTACCAGAATCTTGGAAATTGTCGTATTACTCATGTTCATAAGAAATGTCAGGGAGATCAACTTCAAAATTGTAAGCCCATTAATTTGACATCTTTACTTGGAAAATGCTTTGAGAGATGCCTACTGGATCTTATGTTGAATTCGGAAGACAATATAGAAGCAGTGGATATGGATCAGCTTGGCTTTTTGAAAGGGAGATCCACACTGAGTTTTTAAGAGAACGTCACTATTGCCACTGACTTGGGCTTGAACCCTGAACTTATATTTTTGGATTTGGCTAAGGCTTTTAATAGCTTGCCTCATGCAGTGATTATGAAATCTTTATTAAAGTATAAAATTAGCAGTGCTGAATGTCAGCACTGTTTTGAATTGTCCTTTGTGGAACTGGCTACCATGATATGGAACAGAAGCTTGTCACAGTAGTGCATTTTGAATTAAGTCTGTATAATGTTATACAGATAATTGTTACAGTGCAGTACAACACTGTAAACAAAGGGCTATTTGTGTGGTGTGACTAAAGAAGTAGCATACTACAACCCAAAAGCCAGTAATTAAAGAGACTATAGGGTTTAAGGAGGCAATATGGCTGCAACTGTGTAATGCAGTGTTCTGGCATGACCTATATCTTTTATGGGGGAGGTGCAGTATGGCATCTGGGTGTTCATTCTTTAAACTCTTCACTAAACCATTGACTCTGACGCACCTCAAGTAAAAGCAAAAGCTTACACAGGCAGAAGTACTGTACTTGAGACTATGGAATGAGGTATATTAGAACCAGTGTAGGGTAAGATGACATGATAGGTTATGGACCCTGTTTATCTAAAAGTGTTCTCACATTAGGGTTTTAGAATAAATTTCCTCTTTTCTTTAAGAAATGTTTTTTCAAGTTTTTGTCAGCCAGGAGTAGAGATATAGGCAGTATGCTAGGATTGTTAGAGTAATCCAAATTGTGAGGAAAGAACATGAGACTTATTAACCAGACATTCTCCAGAAGTGATGCCCCAAGGGAATGTCATCGGACATTTTAATTCGAATATTCTTTGGTATGCTATAATGTGGCTTTGTGATATGTTCTGTATCTGTTTAAAATTGAAAAGTAAACTTGGTTTTGCTTAAAGGGCCAGTTTTCATCACTACAATCAGCATTGTGGAGATCACAGGTATCAGGAAGCATACGTAGCTTATTTAGATGTATACTTTTTTAAAAATTCAGGGGTGCCCGAATACTATATGCTGTGACTGACTGAATGCATGTGTGTCATGTAAACCATCTGCAGAACACTGTAAGCTCCTATGGAATGCAGAATCCACAAATTCACACCATTTGGCCATCAGGAGCAATTTTTCAAGATTTATGTATTTATTTACTATAAAGGTAAAGAAATGTAGCAGCAGTGTTCTTATTTAAATTAATTAAGTAAGAAAAATAGATAAATAAATGATCTATGGCACCCCTATGGTGCCTCAAAGGGAAAGTTCTGTACACTAGTCTAATCTCCTTGCAGTTCTTCCGCTCTTTGCCATCCCAACATTTTCCAGTCAGATTGATGGTGGAATGGCAAGGAGCATAAAGCCTGAAAATGTTAAATGGTAAATTGGATGTTGATGGCTGTATTGGAAAAGAGCAACACCAGCCAGCAGTAGTCTGAGGCTTATATATATATATATATATATATATATATATATATATATATATATATATATATATATATATATATATATATCAAGGCAAGGGCAGTGGATGGTTTTGCAAGGCTAATGTTTAAGTACTTTTTCTGTTGTTGGCATGCAACTGTGATGTACACAGAAAACAATGTAAGTGTAGTTGAAAAGTATGGGGTCTGTCTGGGAGTGAAAATGACTGACTGCTGCCAATTGTTCATTATTCTGGCTTTGCATAACTTAATTGATATGTGTAAAGTAAGCTGCAATATATTATTGTGGCTGCTGTTTGTGTGAAACATTTTTAAAATAAATTACTATGGCCATTAATCTTTATTGCAACCAAATGACAGTGGAGTGCATATTCAACAAAGTAGTTATCAGGATGGGGTACTGTCTGTGAAGGAAAGTAAGTGTCCATTTTATTATTTTCTCAACTTAAAAAGCCATTAATTCGGCTTTGCAGGATTAGTGTGCATTTCTGAGAAGTCTGCTGGAAGATGTTGCTGTGGGTATTGTGTGTTTGTGTGAAACAACTTTGAAATACAGTAATGTGCCCATTACTACTACTGTTATTAATATTATCATTATTATTACCAGAATCATATATCTGTGCTGTATACAGTCAGCACTGTGGATCCAATTGCTGGATATAGACACATCAGTTAATGAAAACTACTGCCCCTACTGTGTTGATCAAGTTAAACAGTCAGAATTTGTAGTACTAATGTGCTTTTGTGTAATGCAAGTTGGAATACTTTAATGTGGCTAGTTTTTATCCCGATCAGAAATTTCAGATTACATGGTTAACAACACAGCTGTAATTGCTGGGTACAGAGAGATCTGTGGATGAATGTCACTAATCATGTTGCCATGATCAAGTTAAACAGCCACTGGTCTGCCTTTGCAGGAATAGTGTTCATTTGTGTAAAGCAAGTTGGAGTACTTTACTGCAGCTATTTGTATCACAATCAGACATTTAAAATGTTCACATTCAATAAGGTGGCTATAATTGATGGACATGGAAACCATCTGTGAGTAAATTTGACACCCTAGACGTTGCTTGATCATTATTAAACAATTAGTAATTTGGTATTGCAGGAGCAGTGTCACACAATTCACTGCATTTAATGAAATCTGTGGCTTGTGCATATATGAAAGTGTGTGTGTGTGGGGGGGGTGGTATCACAGTATATTTAAGAGTACCGTGTTGGCCATAATGACTTTCAGGTTTTATTACAGCCAAACATCAGCATTATATGCAATAAGTAGCTATCTTTATTCTTATGAGTATGATGTGTGTGAAAGCCACTAAGCACTAGCAAAGTTGTACAGCATGTAGCAATGCCATCTAACAGCACCTGGCTCTCTGAGTTTTTGACTGTGGTTTATTCTGTGCGAAGTCTGAATATCATCAATGTGTCTGTGTTGGATTGTCCAGGTGTTCTAATTTTCTTCAGTACCCCAAATACATTTTATGGGTGAACTAGCATTCCTATAATTTGCCTATAGGTAAACATCTGTATGTGTGTGTGTGTGTGTGTGTGTGTGTGTGTGTGTGTGTGTGAAAACAACATCAGCAATTTTTAATACTGGTGGATACACACAATACTGGGCATGCATTCATAAATTTTCTGGGTAGCAGTAAGAAAGAAACAGTAATCAAGTCAGTATCTTACAACAATGAGCCATGGAATGCATCACAGAACAACTAGTCCCTCAGAGATTCTCTGTGCCTGGCAAACCTCATTTCCCAGGCTGCATGAGTGCATTTTGACACAGTGTAGTAAGTGTCTTTACCATGAGCCCCACCAGGTCTAAAACTGGTCTAAAGAGTGAACAGAAGTTTGCCATTGCTTGTATGGAGTTATGGGGACGGTGTGGTCACTATTTCTTTAATTTACCTCATAAGCAAATCTTAGTGGTGTGCACAGAAGATTTCTGTAGTTTGTGTATAGGTTAGGGTTAGGAAAAGCATTATTTATTTAATCTTCATCACTATTAAACCACAGAAGTTTGTACAGAAGGTCACTATAATGTGTGGAGGCTGGGGACAGTGTAACAATTATTATTTTTTTTCATGATTGAACCTCAGAAGTGTACACAGGAGGTCACTATAACTTTTCTAGGGCCAGTGTTCTAGGAGTAAAACATTTTTCCACTTTCCTGACAATTTTGTAAATTTTCAACCACTAAAAATATTTCAGAAATAAAAGGTATGAAAAAATGCTTGTATATACATCCGACGGTAACAAGATAAAATTTATTACCATGTTCTATTTGTTCTTTCACTTTCTTCCCACTCTCACCTCATATGGGTAAATGGAAGGGGGCTGTGTTTTGGAGGAAGGCATGAGGCAGCATGCTGAGTATATATAGTGGGAGGAGTGTGTGTGTGTGTGTGTGTGTGTGTGTGTGTGTGTGTGTGTATAAATATATATGTATACATATAAAAGCAGAAGCAACTTGAAATATATAACTATGGAGATTTTTTCCCTGACATTCATTCCAATCTGACATTAGCAGGATACACAGAAGGTGACTCACTATAGACATTATGATTTTTGGAAGTTGTAATTATTAAATTATTAGCAGATCTTCAGTTATAGGATGGGAAGTATGGCTCAATGAACTGTAGGTTATATAAAGGGCTTTGGTATATATGTACCTTTCTTATTTCTAAGTTATAGTAGTACAGTTTGTTTTTAAAGTTAAGCTACTACACTGATGTGTTCTGGGAGGGCAGCCTAAAATGGATTTTGCTGATTTATGATACATTTGTTTGAGTGTGGCTCAAAGATAGGTTAGGATACTTGTGAAGATGGTTCACCCATTGAGGAGTTTAGAGTAAATAACTGAGGTAAAGGCTTTGGCCATGGAAGCATTTCTTCTGTAACTATTACCTGAATGCAAATGTAGGTGCATTCATTTCTGCATTATGCTGTATTTGAAAGTTTAAGGATACATTATATTCTGTTATCCTGTAAAAAAATCAAATAATTTATGGCTATTTGAGTTTTATTTTGATATTTATTGATGACATGTTATGAGTTCATTGTAAGGAAATACCTGCTGTGCTAAGCTACTTGGTGCAGCTGACTCAAATGTGTCACTTTAAACCAGAGTGCCAGGAACCTTAACCCAGGCCTTTATCCAGTAACATTTCATGTCTGTTATTTGCAAATGTAACAATGTTGGAGCTGCAGTCATTCAAGCAGTGTTGCAGATTCTTATTTTTATTTTTATTTTTGCTGCTTTTTTTTTTGTTGTTGCCCTGTCGTTTTAGCTACTAAAATGTAAATTGGAAACACTATTATGATACTGATATTGTTATTCTTGCTGTGATAGACTGTGAGGTTACACTGTTTGTGCTGGGCCAGCTTGGTTTGCTTTAACCACTGAAAAGTAAACTGGACATGTTGCTGTGATTCACAGTGCTGTGCCTGTGATGATTGTGAGCACACTGGTTTTGTGCTGTCCCAGCTTGGCTGTGTACAAAGAACTGATGTTACTGATATTAATTAATCTGTCTGAGCCTGGCTGCCATGTTAAAGTACTGATACTTGATGGTACTGCACATTTGTGTGACTGGACCTCTGTGGCACAGATTGGTGTTGCATACCAACACTTGTGTGAATGCATCACTGTAGGACTGGCTACTGTGATGTGCTACAGAGGCTTCTTGGTATACTGCATTGCAGGCCAAGTTTGCCAACTGTCATACAGAATCTTCTTGCAAAGCAGCACTGTAACCAAAATCCATGTGTGGTGTGCATAAGGAGTTAATTTACTGCCAAAATCTAGTGTTCATAGAGAAAATGTGTGCTATGTTCTGTAGTACTGTTACATGACCTATATCTTTTAATGGGGTATGGAGGGTCGAATAAGGTTCTGCATACTACAGTGTTACTGTATGACCTATACCTTTTTGGGGTGGTGCAACGTGGCTCCTGTGTCAACAATTATTAGATTGCTGGCTACATCTGTGGTAGCAATGCAACTTAAAATCATTCCTTCTGAAAATCTTGCTTTGCCCACACATCCAAAATTTGTTGAACTGCCAGCAATCTCATGGTTGTGTTCCTTTAACAATATGCCTTCTTAATTAATTCCAATGGAATGATTCTGTTTTGCTGATAATGAAAGCAACATGAGGTAAACATTGTAGAAATAAAAGAAGTTTTGTGACTTGCAAGACTGCTCATTACTTTTTCTTGTCATTTGAAGGTAAAAATGACTAATGGGGAGGAAAGATCTGAGGAGGTTGTCAAGATATGCCTTTTCTCAATACCTCTCAATAGTCCAGAAGTTTACAGAAGGTGCCTTACTTTGTCTTATATTTTTTTCCTGCCCACTTCCACTGTAAAAAAAATGATTTTTCTGGCAGATCTCTAAGGATAGGATTACAGTCAGTCAATAATGCATTCTTTAGAGTTTTGCACTTTTTATTGCCACTAGAGAAATACAAATCTCTTTCCTCTGTTCAGGTTACACTGTTTGCCTGTTTAATGAATTTTAGTGATATAGTGATACTAGGAACTGATGTAGACACGTGCAAAAAGTTTTGTTCTGCTATGTTAGATGCAAAGTATTTCTATTAACTTTGTAAGTAAATTAGAGCAATAATTAAAAACTGTCCCTGATTTTAGGTGTTTACCCCCCCCCCCATATTGTTGACTTTGTCTCGAATTCGTGAACAAACAACAAACTGAGATGTTGATATGCTTTTCCGAGACAACTGACAAGAAAATGTAATTAGCCGTCTTACAAGTGTTTTCTATTCTCGACTGTTAAAATAGGAGCACAACACAGGGTTAATGCTGTGCAGATCAAACTATTAAACAGAGCAGGTAGATGTGTATGTAGCCTCCTTCCTTTTTTCCTGAAGCTATACCTTGCTCTTGATCATACTGGAGGGCTTTCCTTGGAATGCAGGGCATTTCATGTACGTCAGAAGAGGAGCTCACCCACCACTGAAAAAATCTGAATAGTTTATAAAGTAATCACTTTTATCCATATAATAATCATGTAACAACTTTAGACCTGCAGTGAGTAAGAATTCGATCTGCCTCGTGTACCTTACTTTCTCCTTTTTGTTTTATTATACACTTCAAAAGCCAAAAATGCCCCAAAGGCTTATAACTGTCAACATTTATACTCTGTGGTGCCCCAGCACTTATTTTTCTGAAAATACACGAAAATATGCTTTTTTTTTTCCTTTAACTTTTTTTCCTATTTGATTCTTAAACAATAAAGTTCTTGTGTGCTTCTACATCAAGAAAAAAAAAAGCCACAGCAAGGACTTGGCTCCCAGCTTGGAGACGTCATGGATTCCTGAGTGTGGAGTTTGCAGGAAAGCCCTCAGTTTGGGAGATGGGAGCGGGGCCAGGCGTTGCCGTGGTAACGGGATAAACAGAAGGAAACAAGTGAGGGAATCCCGTTCTTTTACAGCATTCATCTCTATAAACAGACAGAGCAGAGGAAGGAAGTGACCCTTTCCCACTCTGGTAGCGCAGCTTATGAGTTAGCTCATTGCATTTGGAGCTCAGCTTCTGTCTGGACTCCACACTCGATGCTTGCTGATCTTCTCGTCTGCATTCCATCCTGGGACTTGGTTACGAAGCTGGTCATGCCCCGGAGAATCGGGCAGACTCAACACTGATCCTCTGACCAAATGCATCGGGAAGCTCCCTACCGAGTGGTACCTTACCATCACCATCAGCATCACCATCATCATATCATCATGCGCTCCATGGGGCAAGGTATGCAGGTTACTAAGTAGCACCTGATCACACCTGACAGCTTGCAGCACCGGGTAAATACAGGTCGCTACTCATATAATAATAACTTATTTATATATATACTTTAAATGAAATGAATGCTGTGTTATATTTGGCGTATTTCACCACGTTAAAGATGCGATGACGTTAATTAATATCTGTGGCATTTTGTTTTTCTTTTTAAACTTCTGTATCCTTATACTTGTATACATTTGCATGCATATGAAACAGAAACACAATAATTTGATTACTGTGGTATGTTGGGGTGACAAAAGATGAGCGTACACCAACTTACTATATCACTCAGTAGTAAGGTAACGTGTAGCTTAGCAGAATAATTACAAGGGTGAAACTGCTACTCTCCTGCATCATAACTTAACATTCCCGTTATGAGCCTGAGAGTAAATGACTTGTGGTATTGTTTTGTACTATCCAAGCCCAGTTTTACTTTCCATAATGGTTAAAGCAGTATGAAACTTAGCTTGATGATACTGACATCTGTCACAGTCTTTCCTGCTGGTGCTGATTTGTTACTTTTTCCCTACAGCACAGGCTGCAGGTACAGGCACAGCCGTAAAGGCAGACACAACACACACGCACACGAGGACCATATGAAAGACAGTTAACGTGTGAAATTATACCTCTCAACTGTCCCCGAGTTTTTAAGTGCATGCATGGTCTAGGCTCTAATTTTCCTGCTTCTTATAAACTTGGTGATTGTTGAGAAAAAGTGAAGGAGTTCAGCTGACAAGTAATGGCAGTCATCATAGCTGCAGTGCAGACTTCTTTTTCTTCAGAACATGAATGTCAATCCATGCCCTTTTATTCTGTCAGCTTTCACAGTCAAACAATGTATTTTTAAATGTCTGTGATTTGGAACCGTTGTGCTTGATTATTTATGCTTTGTTCTCAAGTCTTTCTACTACTAGTCCTTTATCGTTGTTCTTGTTATCTGTCAGCTGGGCAATTGAAATGATAAGTGCAATGCCACAGAAGCTGGGATTGCAGTCTACGTTTAATAACTAAGGGTCGTGGATTATATTATTCTTCACCGGATTTGAGTTTAAGTGAGTTTGGTTTTATGGATTATGCTAAATCCCGGCATCACAGAAGAAACATAGGTACAATTACTTGCACAGTGATATTTCTGTCCAGTTGGCAATGGCACAAATGAGCCGGCCTTCGGGATCGGGATGTGGATGCTGGCAGTCAGCGTTAGGCTTCCACGTGGAAGTTGTGTTCTAGGGCCCCGCCCCTTGCCAAGGCAAGCCCCAGGCACGCTAGAAGTACTGGGAGGTGGAGTCTGGCAACTCGCGGCTCTGTAAGGGATGGGTGTGGCTTCCGTCACCGGTGTAGGGTAGGGGTGGTTCGTCAGTCATACTTCCAGCGCTGGATGCTGCATTTAGCTGGTTACAGAAACAATCTTCTTACTAGTGTACGGCTTAGTTTGTAATGGAAGATGTATTTCAAAACTGTCAGCAGCTAATCCTATCGTTCAAAGTACTTACGTCTTTATGTCCGTACTGCCTGCTGCTCTGAGTTTTCCCTCAAACTTCTATCAGGTTTACAAAATACATTTATAGCTTTATAAGAATAGTTGCCGCGAAATATAAACACACGGTCACGTCCTGCAATCGAGACACTGAGGCACGTAATGGGTATACATTTTAAAGGCATTCCACATTCTGGAGGCCTGTGTTCTGTTTGCACTTTAACAACTCACTTATTTTTCACTCCTGCTCCTGGCTATGATTTGAAATAACTTTGCAAAAGGAAATCTATTTTAACAGCTTGTACTGTACCCCATATAAAAATGCTTTTTTTTTAAAATAAGTTTTATTAAAGTCATTACTGAAACATACAATCATTAACATAGAACTGAACATATTTTATAATTAATTAAATAAAAAACAAACTACTAATATAAAAGATCAAAAAAGACAATGCACTATGTACAAAGATGTTCACTATACTATATACAAACAAAATAAGTTAGAACAAATGTGTAAGAACTGATTAATACCTTTAAATTGATTTTCTAATAAATCAATTATGTTCACTCATTGGTTGTACATTACTATATTCCTAGAAGCTCTAGACTTGTTTGCCATTGATTCTAATTTGGATACATCCAAGAGAAGATCTTTAAAGTTTTGAAAAGAGGGAATTTGTGATGATTTCTAATTTCTGGTGATTTCTTTCCTGACTATGGACAGTACAGACCAAAGAAGCGAATATTTACTTGATTTTACACAGGATGGAATTGGAGAATTAAATAAAACTAATGACTTAGTAAGTAGGAAGTTATCAGTGAATATTGCTTGTAAGAAATTATTGATATCTTCCCAAAATTTTTTCATGTGTGAACAATCATAGAAAGTATTGGCCCAAGCTGCATCTCCAACAAAGTATGTCATCTTTAAACATCTTATTTATGTTATATGGAGTGATAAATGATCTATTTAAAAATCTCCAAGTAAACATTTTCCATTTAAGTGATGTAGTAGATTTACCTGCTGACTGAAGAAAATTCACTTTATCTTTATCTGAAGGGTTACAGTTATTAATGTCAGAGAAATATTTCCAATAATTATCAGGGAACATATCCAAGTCTGATTTAGTAGTTTTATATATATATATATATATATATATATATATATATATATATATATATGACAGGTTAATTTTAATTAAGTTGCTCTGTTGAGAAAATACAGTCAGGTATTGAATGAATTTGGGAATTACATTTTTAACTGAGGAAGGTATTAAATCAAGTTTATTTTTGACATAATTTCTAGCTTCTTGTAAGTCAAGCCATAGTGATGAATCAAGGTCATTCTCTTCCAATAAAGCATTACTGGATTGCAATTCATCATATAAAATGCTTTGAGCAACAATGTATGCATTACCTCAGAAGGGTATATCCAGGGAGCTGTCCTATATCTCAGACTGTTGAAGAGTGGCACAACATTAGGGCAATATTTTTGGAGCCCCCTTTTTTTTACCTACTTGAACAGATGATTTTTTTCTTGCCTCCAAACTGTTATTAAATATTATTAGATGTAAGTGTCATATACAAAGATAACAAATAAATGCTTCATGTGGCATGTGTCTCCTGCCGTCCTTGTTTCTTTTCTTTTTCTTTCTTCTCTAGTCTGTAAAACGTTATCCCTCTCACTAGTTTACTTTTTTTATGAAGAGTGCGGGGAGTCAGGTTGGACAGGTCTTGGGAAAGGTGGAGATGATGATCGCTGCGAGAAAGCTGTGGTGGGAATTAAAATAAAATGGTTATGAGTTGAAATGTTCAGAATATGCCAACATCCTATCATCTGAGTTCACAAGTAAATCAAATACAACGCTTTGCACGAGCCAACTAGGTATAATAAGCCTGACAGTAGTTAAGGACAAATGACAGACTTGTTAGATATATGCCATATTCCTTAATTGTTGGACTTTGTTTCTGAATATACATACATTTTTACATTTGCCTACTCTCTCCCCTTCACAAGAAGTCTATTTCATGCCACCATCTTATACGAGGAAACAATTGCTCATGCTACCTCTTTAATCAACCCCCCTTATAAAATCATACCAGATTCCCCCTTTTCTAATGAACTATTCTACTGTAAGGTTCTGCATCTCTGTACTAGATCTACACCTGTTAAGATATCTGTAGACTTTTGACCTAGTCCTTCAGTTCTCATTTTCTAAGATCCAATCCTTCCCATCTCAAAGAAGACTTAAGTTATGTCTACTTCCAGTTTAGTATTCTTTATTGATCAATTTGTTATCTCCAATATGTCTTTACATACATGTGATCCTCAGAACTGGACAAAGTACTGATCCATGAAAATCAAGAATACAACATGCTGCCAGACAGTGTGATTTTTGATTATTACCCCCACCACATGCCCCCACTGCATGTGTAACAGCAACACCTCCTGCAGTGCTCTCTTATAGGCAGCAGCTGTAGTTGGCAAGCTCACTGTGGCTGTCAGTAGCCAGTGTTGTCACTATAATGCCACAGGAATACATGAACAAGTTAAGAGTTTGCAGTGGTGTGTCAACTTTAGCAAACCTTCATAATATAAAATGAAAAGCAATAGCTGTCTGGGCAGGAATAAGGTTATACACAGCACTGCAGTCATACAGCAGAATATACTACATGTTTAAATAAATAGCATCACTACATCCTTTCTGCAAATTGTAATATGTAATATACAAATGGTTACAAAAGAAACTGAGAGGGGGATAAATAAAGTGTTAACAGTACTTTAGCAACTATGCAAAATATAATAAAACTGTACAGAATTCTTTAAAAAATACCATCAGAGAAACGTTAGCCAGATTATTATGCTAACCGTTTTTATCATCTAGTTTGAATTATGTATGACTATGTTATTTAATGTTTGACATTTGGAATAGATTATACAATACATGGTATTGCTGCCCATTACAGACACTTGTATGTCACAATGTGTGTGCAACTGGATGTACTAGACATCTGTGGGACACTCATACTGAGTGTGCCGTCAGTCAATGAAACCACATTGTAACTTTTGTATGATGCTGGGAGTGACTAGTCTTCAGTTTTGCCATCATGGCTTTAAATTCTGGTTCCTGTTTACATAATCTGGCAACACCTAGTTAGCTCACATCAAATCTCTTGTTAATTGTAATCAGAGATGAGCATACCATGTGATATGTGAACAGTTCTGTTTCCCCAGGCATTGTGTTTGTTAAGGCTTGTGAGCATAATGTTGTATATTTTCACAGTAAATTACATCAAAACACTTCTGCAATTCTTCCCATTTACATAAATCTTTCTCATTTTCAGGCCTCCCAGTTCCTACCCCACTCCTAATCTTGATACTGTACATAAGCAGAGTTTCCATCTTAAATTCCTGTCTGCAGTGTAGCTGAAAAAAGATACGTGTACCATAATAAAAAGGCAATTAATAAGTATTGTATAAATAAAAAAATCACAACCATTTTGCAGTACTTAATGTAAATAAAATGCATGTGATGAGAGTTCTCTACAACCCAATTACAATGAACCTAACTTATAGTTTCCATGTGTGCTATTGTTAGATGAAACACCTCAGCAAAATAGTTAAATGACTCCTTTGCTTATGGAGCTGCAGTTTATCTGCGAAGCACACTTTAACACATTGTCTCTTCTAGTCTGGGTTATCTTTCCTGCCTTTCTTCTCCTGTCAAGCACATTTTAGAAATGTATTCTATGGGGTGGCATACATCCAAGAACCACTTGTACCAGTATAGACTGAAACCCAAATATAAAAAATACTGGCCCAACAAGATGAAGTAGCAAAACAGCAAGAATAAAACTTTAAATTGAGCATATAAATCTATTAATATAAAGATGTAAATCAGACATCATAAGTCCTTGAAAGCGATCAGATATACATTTGTTGTGTTTACTTCATTATACTACTTAGATTATTAGGTTTAATGCATACTGTGATGTTGCTTATTAATTTAAAAAAGTTGGAAAAAAAGATAGTACACGTGGCTGGTTCTGGTAGTGATGCATTTAGCAGCCCACTCCTCCCACCACTCACCACAGACGTCTATGACTCATCTAACAGCTGTACTACTTTATCAGTGTTTAACCCTCTCCTAAGCTACCAGCTTTCATAAAATGTTCTGCCTGAAACAGAATGAAAAGGTTATTGTAATGCAGGTGGGCCACAAATAGAACCCCTTACTGACCCATGACCCCTGACATCTAGCCAAAGAAATCAAGAAAAAGATTTTTTGTTTTAGTTTGGGTCATCCATGAAAACAGGCCACACACCTAATAGGCTAATTCTAGATAAAGATGCAAATGAATACATAATAATAATAATAATAATAATAATAATAATAACAGTAACACCTTCAGTGTAAAAACATGCCATGTTACACATTACATAACTATTTTTACAGCATTTTTATTTTTATTTACTAAATAAAGATTGCCACTACAGAGAAAACTGTACATACATGAAGCCAGGCATGTGTTTACAGAGGACGCAAGTAAACAAGATAAAACAAAGCAATATACAATATTTAAATGGATTGTTTTTAACATGTCACTAAGGCAAAGGCAACCATTGTAAATAGTTATTACATTTCTATTTCTTTTTTCCTATTTTTTTTTCTGCCCCATTTGTACATTAACCATTAGGTCTCCCCTAGTGGACTTGAGCCCATTCATTTCCCCATGATGAGGCATCCTCACAAATACTGGATTTGAGCCAATTCACTTCTGCATGGTGGAAGGTCCCCACAACCACAGGGCTTGATCTCATTCATTTCCCCATGGTGGGGGGTTCTCACAGCCATGGGGGAGAAAGTCTGGAGGTCTATCAATCAGACAGCAATGAGAGTTGCATGTGACATTTGCCATGAGCAACCTGATTTTGAGGACATTTGTGATGACCTTACAGTCACCCTGAACAAGAGGAGCAATTGGTTCATGTAACCACAGTGGGTCACAATGCCTTCTCTATGTGGTTGTATAGTTTCAGTGAGGTGCCTCATTGAGATACACACCTAGTACCTGTCCATCCATTTGCATCATATGTGACATTGCACAGTACCTTTCCACACTCCTCCTAGGATGGGTAAGTTCATGCTCTCCTGATAGAATAGTCAAAGACCTGATCCACTAACAAAGCTCAGGTCACCTGGGCCTAGTCAAGGCTTTACACCTCTATGTCACTGGAACTGGCTTGATATTTCCAACTCTTCAACAAAGTCATGCATCTTCTGTCTTAGAATCCTCTAGTGCCCATTTGCCCCACGGACAACAGAACATGTGGTGCTAATATCACCAATCCTACTTCCTGTAGTTGTAGAGTATATTTGACATTCAGAAAAATCTTCAGTTTTGCTAATTTATGTTTATGAATCTTTGTTCCATACTCCTAATATCATGCTTGTGTGTTGTGCCTAACTACATTTTATTGTCTTTTCCCTGAAAAAGAGCAAAGTTTCATAACTGATGCATACCCACAGTACATCTTTCTACCTCCTTAGATTTAATAATCCAGCACCATTTTTATTCATAAAAGTATCTCATGTGGGTCTTGCCTCCTTTTTTGATCACTGATGCTTTGCTGCGCCCCCCCCCCCCACCCCATTCGTAGTTTTGTTCCCGGCACATTTTTCTGGATCCCACTGTCTGCCATCCTGATGCCTATTCTAGCTGTATTACATGAAAGCTGCTGTTACGTCTGCTTAAAGAGTTGGTCACTTCCTTTCACAGTTGTAATGTTTTTCCTTTTCCCTTTCTTTTACATTTATTTAGTTGCTGTTGCCTTAAACAAAATTTAATTTCATCACTCACCTTCCCTCCCCACCCAGCAACCTTCACTGTCCAACTAATGAGAGAGCAAGAGAGAGAGCAGGAAGTTCCCATCTTTCTGAAGTCTGCCCTTCAAATACTGAGAAACCTCAATCTCCTGTGGACAGTAGGTACACCTGTGAGAGTAAAATTACTATAAAAGTAGATCTTTGAGAAAATGACTCTAGAGCAGTAAGTAATGAGTGCGTTTTTACATTTCCCACTAAGTAAAGGGCGGCCCCATTATGTCTGCAGCATAATTTGAAAGTCTTGATTTAGAAAATGTTAGAGGCAGTACCATGACCGCTGCTCAGTCAAACTTTTAAAGAACAAATTTGAAAATGGAAGCACAGCCTAGATGTAGTACAGATTCTGACACAACACTGCTACAAGGCATCCCCTAATTGTCTACCTCTCTGGAGTGCTGCACTACTTTGGATTTTACTCATTTGTTATTATTTATTATTACAGTAACCCTACTCATAGTAAGATAACACAGCTGCATGAATAAACTCACCATAATAGTAAATACAGAAAAGGAAGCTCAGTGTAGCTGTAAAGTAGCTGCCCTCCAGTCATATATCTCATACTTGTACATTTTTCACATCAGACATGTACTTGTACTGCTCTTTGTGAGACCCAATAACATAAGTCCTGACACAATGAAAATTAAAGCATGGCTGCAGTAAAAAAACCCTACGTTTCAAAACTCACTGCTATACCTTTAAAGCATTTTGGCAGAGGGGGCACCTCATAATTCACCCTTGCAACTTGTATATACTAATTCCAAAATTGTTGTACCTCACCTTATGAAAGTTTCAGAACTAGTGTATGTTCCATCATTTGCACTTAATTTTTTTGATGTTTTAATATTGCAGTTATTATCCTTGGACTTTCTATGAATACTACGCGTGTGTGTGTGTGTGTGTGTGTGTGTGTGTGTGTGTGTGTGTGTGTGAATTTGTGTGCATACGTACACAGAAACATATACATATTTATATATTTTTTCTGGTTTATTTACTAAATAAAGTGTTGTGCAAACACACAAATGGACATATACGCACACACACACACACATTTGGTGACACATGCGCACAAACACACACAGATTCACACACACACACACACACACACACACACACACACACACGCGCACACGCGCACACACATACACACACACACACACACACACAAACTTGGGGACACATGCGCGCGCACACACACACACATTCGGGGGCACGCGCACACACACAGATTCTCACACACATACACAAACACACACACACACACACACACACTTGGGGACACATGCGCGCACACACACACACACACACACACACACACACACACACACTCTGGGACACACACACACACACACACACACACACACACACACACACACACACACACACACACACACACACACTTGGGGACACATGCACACACACATACAGACTCACACACTGAGAGAGAGACACACACACACACACACACACACACACACACACACACACACACACACACACACACACACACACACACACACACAGACACGTGCAAGCCAGAGCACATACATAGACAGTGGATGTTATGCAGGTAATAGGTGCACCCTGAGCTGGCACAAAAGACACAACTTGGTTGCCTGAGTGATGGAGGAGGCAAACATAAGATCAAATGAAAATTTATACACCAGAAGGAATAAGAGCAGAAAATATGCAAGAGCAGGCAAAACCAGAGGCAACCAGACTTTTTGTTACTATTTGTCAGCCTACTACATCACTGACTTCATATTCGTGATGTAGGATAGCACTGTATATCTTGTAGAATCTCAATAATCTCATCATGTCTCTATGTACATACATAATATTAAGAGTACCTTTCCAGTTATTTGAGATGTCAAGTAATCTTGTGAGTAAAGATTCCCAAAATGAGGGAATTGCTTGTTTTCTAACTATAGAGGTGACAGAGCCATACTGCACTTATTAATTTCCAGGAGCTTCTATTTCTTTTTTATTTTTATTAATGCATCTTTAAATAAAGGCATGTGGACCGAAACCATGGGTCAGTTTTCAGCTATGAATTATTACAATGAAAGCAAAGTAAAGCTAGAGAATGGAAAAAATGGTCTTTGAAATTCCATCACCAGACTGAAATTAAGTCGGTAAGACTAAAGCAAAAAGAACCCACATAGCTGAATGGGGCATAAGGCGAGTGGATTACCACACTCTGCAATGTTCAGCTAATACAACAGAAGCTAGAAGAGCAGAGCTACTACTGTATGTATGTAACACTGATAATACCTACAACAACAGAGAAAAAGTTAATTTCAAGCTAATAAACTGAGCAGAAGACCAGCGTTAGTCTAAAAGGAATATCACAATAGTCAATGAAAAAATAATGATTTATTTCAGTCATTTGCTATGCATTTATGTGAAACAGTAGATTTCAAATGTAAAAATATTATATTTGTGGAAAGAAGACCTGAAATAATAATAAGTGTAATATACATGATTTTTGTTTTGCTTTAAGTAAGAAAATCGAATCATCACCTTTTATGCAGGTTTTGCACTTCTAATTCTCTGCTATATGGATAGGGTCTATATTATATCTCCAAACGCTTAAAAAAGCAAACGCTGGTTGATCAAACTTATTTACACGAAACTGCAAAATATCGAAGCAGCAGAAACTCGAATTTTTCCTAGGGAAAGAATTCGGTTGTCTGTTTCTATTGCTTTGGTATTTTCAGTGTTATGGTGGAAAGTTACTGGTCGGATTCAGGTAAGTGTGCGATTGTGTGCATGTGAGTGTTAGGGTGATTTAGGTGAGTTAGGGTTAGGGCTCAGGTTAGGTGTGTGTGCGATTGAGTGGACATGAGGGTTAGGGTGGATTTAAGTGAGTTAGGGTTAGGGAGCGGGTGAGGTGAGTGTGCGATAGTGACGGACCTTAGGGTTAGGGTTAAGGTAAGTGGGTAGTTAGTGGTGTGTGCATAGTTTAGTGTAGGGTTAGGTATCAGATTTTAGGTGTATGTGTGTGGATTTCTGTTTTTTTGGTGTGCTTGTGTTGTGTGTATGTGTTTTGGATCAGTAATTTTTTTTCCCTGGGAAAAAAATCGCTGATCTGACAGTTCGAGATTGTAAGCTTTTGCTTAAATTAGGTCGATCAATCAGCGTTCACTCTTTTAAGCATTCGATGATATAATATAGACCCTATGGATATACTTAACATTTCATCCCTAACCCTAGGTTAGAAAGCAGGGCATTTGTATGGAAACACTACATACATTTTGCATGAATATGTTTGTGTGTATGTGTGCATGCATGCATGTATACATGTTTGTAACCAAGGTCCATCGCATGGACCAGTTTTACGCCTTACATTATTTCATATTTATTTAATACTTCAGACCTCTCACATCATCAGACTTTGCTCTGACACTTGTCAATCCTGTTTACTCACTTGTCTGTGCTGACAATGCTTTCTCCCATGTGGGAACCTGTGTCAGAATTAGGGCTGTCACCTCTGATAGAGACAAAAACCTGGCAAAACCCCCAACCCTTGCCACACCCATTTCAATAAGTGAATGTACATTGTTCTTTTTCAGAGTTAATAATCATGCTATCAGAGTTAATTATCAGTCTAGCAGCAGTTTTGAAGAAACAGTAAATAATATGCTAAATAAAACAAGGCTAGGAAGAAAAAGAATGTAAAATATCTGTACATTGATTCCTACAAAGTTTACTTTACAATTTTCCTAAATCTACATTTGATTTATATATATAATGCTATTTATAATGAAGTAAATCATATATAATTTTACAACACTGAACATAAAGTTTAAGTGGAGGACTGAGCCATTGTGTCACATTTATAAAAATAATGTTCAGACTTTTTGTATGCTTCTAACATGCATCATGAAGAGAGTTCTTCTGAATAGTTTAACCCACCTGCTAATAGTTTACATCACCCAGAATACCAGCTGAAATAAATAAAAGACTATTCAGACAAAATAATTTAAATGCAAGTTGTTGCTGTTATTTTTCTTTCGGCTTTTCCCGGTTAGGGGTCGCCACAGTGAAACTCCAATCTGCTAATGATTGGCAGTTGATTTTTATGGTGCCAAGATGCCAGCCTGACACCCAACCTTCAACAAAGGCACACCCATTCACACATATCTTTCGAACACCACTCGACCGTGGGTAGGACATGCAAACTCCACACAGAAGGCGCTCTAGCCGAGAATCAAACTGGAGAACCTCTTGCTGTGAGGTGACAATGCTACCGCTGCACCACCGCGGCCTCTACAAATAATTTAAATGCAAGTAGGAAATTCAAATAGAACACTATGCATTTGGGAAATGCACTTAGGAAATATGTTAGTCCTCACAATAATTCAAATTACATGAACAATACTCTCACCACAACAGAATTTCCTGATAGACATCCTGATTTCCAAATTTTCTGAGAGAGACCCCCGATTCCCCGACATTCAGGACAGTTTACTGAGAGGTAACAAAAACTAATCAGAATTCATTCCCTAGTATCCTCTAACAACATACCTCTCAGCTTCTTTTTTTTGAACAACTTTATTAACTTCACACATTTTGAACAACAACATAGCACACATACATTAAAAGAAAATAAAACAAGCAATCTTAATAATCTTTCATTATTTTCAATTATTATGTATATGTTTTCTTTTTTAAACAATTATCATTAACTAATTGCTTAATTCATGCCTTCCCTTAAACTTTACTCTTCTATCTCCTGAAGATTATGCTGCATGTATATGCTACTGGTGAGCAAAAAAAAATATATAGCAATTACTAAAAACTGGAAATCAAACTCCCAAAACTCTAAACATGCTTTTTTACCTCTCAGTGGAAAAGTCAGGGACAAAGCTAAAAATAGGAACAGATTTTAAATATTGCTCTTAGAAAGTTGATACAATAAATAGCTTGGCATCAGCATGCATTTTCTGAAGGATATGCAACATGAAACTGAAATGTCTGTCATTCTTTATTGACTACAATCCTCAATATTTTTTCCTGAAAACCACAAATTTTACATGGAACAGACCAAAATTACGAGGCAAAATTGTGGAGATTCTGTACAGTAAATCCAGGACAGCTGAGTGGTATGTTTAGCAGCACACTACCCTTGATTCGTTATCCAATCAGTTACACCTATACATGCAGCAACAATGTGAATGCAGATGTGCTGGATTTGTTACTTAGACAGCTGTCTGTCTTAGGCTTAATCCCTGCTGGAAAGCCCTCCACAGAGCGATGTTTCCTGAGCAATACTAAGTATCCACTTGAGAATAATTTATGTTTTTCTAATATTGCTTTTTGTGCACTATTGTATTCTTTGTTCTCACTAGCTGTATATATAGTACCATGTAATGCTAGCCTGATACTGTCCTTTGTACATCACTATGTTTTTGTTTTAACTTCTTCTTTACATATTATTGTAGCTTCTTGACATTATACTTAGTTTTTCATTCTTCATAAATAGGTATTTACCAAAAAGAGGGCCCAGTGGTTCAGTTCACCATCTGGCTAAATAAGTTAATAAATTAAACTGTGCTGAACAGTTCTGTGCAATATACTCTGCAATCAGCTAGTTTTGGGATTTATTCATGTCATAGCATCAAGGTGTCACAAGGTGACTGAGACACAACTAATAAATGGCTAGATGGGGAAATGAGGTTCTGTCTTCTGTCTTTCTTTTTTTTTTTTTTTAATTTAATTAATTAATTTATTTATTTTGCTAATTTACAACGGGTGTCAGTACAATGGTTAATGTTGCTGCCTTAGAGTTATTATTTCTCCAGTTCAGTCCTCAGCTGGGCTACCTTCTGTGCCAAGTCAGCAAGGCCTCCCAGTGCCCACAAGGGTTTTTGTTGAGTGGTCAAATTACTTTTTACATCCTAAAGACATGACCCACATGAATTGAAAATTCTCAAAATTACCTATAAATGTTCATATGATGTGGTGTGTGTGTGTGTGCGTGTGTGTATGTGTGCGCGCGCGTGTGTGTGTGTGTGTGTGTGTGTGTGTGTGTGTGTGTGTGTGTGTGTACGTGCATGTATATATATACAGGCATGGGTGCACATTCTGTGAAAGACTGGAATCCTATCCAAGTAAGTCTCGATCTATCTTTCACTTACTGATTACAGAGGTAAGCTTCAGCTTCCAAATGACCCTTAATTAGGTATTGTTGGAAATCTGTGAATGAATAAAAGAATGAATAATTAAAAAATTAGAAATAAATGTGAAACATCATTCACTTTATAAACTGTGTCCTGTTATTCACACATTTGTTTTGTTTACTTTTGCAGTTGTTTACATTTTTCAGTTAAAACATAACATGTTACATAATGCTGCTATAAAGAGTTCTTAGCAATATTCTTAATATTGCATAGGTTTTGAAACTATGGTAGGATGATAATCTGCTATGACAGAAAGGTATTTTACTGATATATAGACCAGTAAAAATTAATTATTAGTTGGTTTAGGATATTGTGAAATATAATTAATTATGACTGTAACTAACCATACTTCAAACAATTAAAGAATAGGCAGCCAAGGTCTGGGATGGTACAATGCCTTCCAGTCTGCCCACACTGATGACTCCCTGGCATTGGGATCATCCAGACAGACACATATAAAACAATGACAATGTTTCAAAGCAAAACAAAATAAAAGGCAACCAATGCACATGTGTAAATGATAAACAAAAACAGAAAACTACTAAAACTAGAAGACAATCTATGCTAAAAACATTAATGAAGCAAATTACCTGGGCTATGCTTGCAAATGGTCTGTACTACCCCGGTAAACAAATTAAAATAAAATAAAATAATACATTGTATATCAACAAAACATCACACAGTCCACCTTTCCCTATTCATGTTATATGGTATCACACACATTTTTCATCTTTCCTGTCCCCATATATCCATCTCTCACATTGCAAATTATACCCTGTCAGTACCTTTCCTGTGTAGATGTTAAAATATTTCCACGCCGTATAGTATACCCTATCAACACCCTTCCTGTAACAATATCTGATACTATTTGTGATACCTCTTCCACTGTTTTCCCTGTCACCTCCTGGTGTGATCTACCTGGTGTGGAAATAGAGACCACACCTTTCTTCACCAAAGGCTGGCGTGCTACCTATTGCAGCACTGACACTGACTTAAAGCTGAAATGGGTCAGCTGGGTGCAAGCAGGGCAGTCAAAAACAGATTATTTGGATGGTTGGAAACAAAAGAAATCAAAACAAAAACAAACAAAACACAACAAAAGAACAACAGCAACAACAAATGAAGCTAAACAAAATGAGTCCATTCCCAAGCTTGCTGTTATATCTTATCCCTTGCACCCCATCTGGTGTGGGGTATGTGTTCTAGAGACCCCTGATACATATATATGTTAAGAAGTTGAAGACTATTGTACCTCAGAATAGGCTCAGTGTGTGTGTGTGTGTGTGTGTGTGTGTGTGTGTGTGTGTGTGTGTGTGTGTGTGTGTGTGTGTGTGTGTGTGTGTGTGTGTGTGTGTGTGTGTGTGTGTGTGTGTGTGTATGTGTGTTTGTGTGTGTGTGTTTGTGTGTGTGTTTGTGTTTATGTTTGCGTGTGTGTGTTTGTATTTATGTTTGTGTGTGTGTGATTGTGTTTGTGTGTGTGTGTGTGTGTGTGTGTGTGTGTGTGTGTTTGAGTTTATGTTTGTGTGTGTGTGTGTGTTTGTGTTTGTGTGTGTGTGTTGTGTTTATGTGTGTGTGTGTGTGTGTGTGTGTGTGTGTGTGTGTTGGGGGGGTGTAGATAATCCAAGGGACAGTAACCTCTGAGTTAATGCATTTACCCTTACATTTGCACTTTCTTTTTGCTTTTCCAAATTTGTATCCTGAGAATTTCAACAGTCACCCATCCAACAGGCACATACCTCTGCTATGTTTCCCACCAGTTCTTCCCTAATCCTACAACTGTGAACTGTGATGTTTCATACTACTGTGATTTATGGAAACACAAACTTCCAACACAACTAATAACAAACCTGGGAACATGCCAACTGGCTAACTCCATATTACTACTACTCATATAGCAATACACCTGCTTTATTTTTAAACCCTTTCCCAATAATATATACCGATAGCCAGTATATATAATGTTACTCTTTTCATGTCAATGGCACATGTGAAAGCTGGTTTCTGCGGTTACATTATGCATATGTATAATTGTGCTTCAAGGGTATTTTCAGTCTAATATACATTTAAGAATTGTTAGTCTCCATTGTGTTTTTTTGCCTTTAAAACCTTGGTTGTTTCTGAAATGGTCACAGGATGAGTGTACCAACTTGGGTTTGAAACAAAGTAAACATATAAGCACACGAGGCTAGCAGCAGACAATGAGTCAGATCTACACATTTTCCTTGGCAAAGACAGCTGGTACAGAGGAAGGACAGAAATACATTAAAGGAAAAAATTAATTATGTCTACAAAAATACCCACTACAAATTAAACAGCACATACAGAGAAAGAGAGAGAGCCAGACTCATTGACACTTGTATAATTAATGAATTTTCACTTACTTTTCTTCTGGTTCTAACTGGTCTGACTTTTTTTCACAAAGTACCTGTGTCTCCCTGGCATCTGGGAAAGTCATTCTCATATGAGTGTGGCATTTCAGCTGGTAAGGTATTACAGTGCATATAAAAATATGTTTGCCCCATAACATCTTCAGATCTTCCAAACAGAAGCTGCATTAGAATGTTTATCAGTCAAATCCAGAAATGCAACCACAATGTCAAAGTACAGAGCAACTATGCATGGAAGAGACTGTGGTGTGGACAGCTGGTGACAAATGGGTTTATATACTCCTTCAACAGCTTATCTGTGTCACTTGCTCTCTCAGTCTCCTTGGGGAGAGCTGGTGACAGATGGGTACATGTACTCCTTCATCAGCCTGTCTCTGTCGCTCGCTCTCTCAGTCTCCTTGGATATCTTACTGTCATGGTGAGTAGCTCACAAAATATTACTGTCTATCATGAAAGGTGACTCCTACACTGTAACAGAATAACACCCTGATAAGGAGTTGGGTGACAAACAGTTATGAGACGATGCAGTGCTGGATGCCACTTTCAGGTCCACCTGTGTATTGTACCAAGAACATACCTCTCAACCTCTTAGTGCTAGAAGTCTGGATAGAACCTAGCAAAATGTAGGAGGGGAGAGACAAAGGCCCAAAAATAGTGTCATATTTTAAATATTGCTTTTATAACCTTAGAAAGTTGTTAGAATATCAGGACAGTTTGTGTTAACATACATTTTCTAAGGGATTTGAAGTTTGAACTCAAATAAATGTCATTATTTAGTGACGTCAATCCTCAGATCATCTCAGTGACTAGCCAGAAAATCACAAATTTTATGAGGAACAGACCAAAAATATGAGGCAAAAATCTGGACATTCTGCGAAAACGTGGACATTTGGGAGGTATGACTAAAAATTAATGCCGCTTATAGAGTTAAGGGAAAGTGTTCAAACACGACCAAGTGGAAGCTTCATAACTGTGTTGGTGCAGACATTGTGAGTTGTGCTGCTGCAGAAAAAGACTGGCAGTTGAATGAAGTAATTTAAGGTGTAGATAGTAAAAGGTCTATAGAAGCAGAAATTGTAGAGCATACACTTTGACAAAAGGGTACAATATGGGCAGTTTACATTGGTAGACAGAGAAAGAATTTGCTTAGAAAAACATTATATATCACAAGTTTTACAGGATATACAGAAGAAAACGCATTTTCATTTCAATGTACATGTGGTGAAAACATTACTGTATGGCACAACGAAGATGCAGTATATAAAAACAAATCTGCGTACGTAAAGCTAGTGACAGAAAGGGTAGTGAGATTGTGTCTTCATGAGTAGAGAAGTCTAGTAATTATCGAATGTGCTTTGTTATCAGCAAATCCTAATGGCTCTATGTTCTTAGCTTGCTGAAAAGATCACTCAGAATGACATACATACATACACGGCTTGTATTTTCTTTCCTTGTAAGCATGCAGTTAGATAACAAATATTACTTGAGAAAGCAATGATCAATAGCCATACAAACAACATTATACTAACACAATATGCCATCCCATGACACACCACTGTCGGTGTGTGTCACCATAGTAAAGGGTAATACACGCATGTATTATAGTTAGTACCACGATATTCATAATCAGAAGAAGCATACTGTTGTTAATGTATATTACCTGAGTAAGTGGTAAAAGGCACTTGTAGTATTAGTAATATGATCCTTTTTTAAGTCAGAAGCATAGTTTGATAAAGGTATGGAAGCATGATATAAGCCGTTGTTTGAAGCCAAGGCCCTGTAGCATGTTAATGTGTGAGCCTGAAACTTTAGAGAAACAGGTTATGCCCTGCCAGAGTTCATTTAGCAGATAAGCTAACAGCTGAAGAGACTGCCCTGACAGGTAATGAGAAAATAAATCACAATGCAAGAGATGTGTAGAGACATTGGTTTAATGCAGAGAAGGAAAACAAAAAGTAAAATTTTGTAATTAGTCTATCTAAACAAACAATCTTGGTCAAAGAGATGTTTTGGTTAACAGAAATGGTGACGTTACAATAATCTTCAGTTCACAGAGAAATAAAGTGTCATTAAAAAAAAAAAAACAGGGGCCACCAAGAGAATAAGAGGATAGAGTACATGGATATTGTGTGCAGTTAGTAAACTACAAAGACTGTTGTTTAGCTAACTGAAAGTATGAGAGAAAGAAGGAGGGAGAATGAGAGAGAGAGAGAGAGAGAGAGAGAGAGAGAGAGAGAGAGAGAGAGAGACAGTGAGAGAAGAAAAAAATGTGCTGACATGTCAGTTTGAGGCTCTGCCAGATACCTATGAAGAGCATTTATGACTAAAGATTTGGTATACTGTTAAAATTGTCTTAATATTAAGACCTTATTGACTGTTAAGCTTATGGTTCCTAGTGCTCTGACTAGAATGTTACCTTATGTGATAGCCTTATGGGATGTTATGTGTTTCATTAGGCATGTGACTGTTTCATAGTGATCCTCCGCAAACATGGTATTAACTCATCTCAAACTGTAGGCATTTCCACAGTCTTTGGAAAACTGGTACAGTTAACCCACTTCTTAAGTAAGAACCTCCACAGTGTTTTACATCCACTAAAATTTGTTATTTCTTTTGCCACTGCACAAGACTAGACAGGTTTTTCAACACCATTTGTTTCATACCATAGGCACTCTGGACGCTTTACAAAATAAACTGTGTGGTTTTAGAAAAGGTAAAATCACCCAAAGTATCATGTTATCTCTTACTAATAGTGTTCTCTTAAATACAGATAGAATAAAATAACAGAGGCAGTTTTCATTGGCTGATCTAAAGCCACTCACTCTACTTTGGTATATCAAACTATTCAATAAGGTTAGACAATATGGCCTTGCTTCCACTTCAGTCATTGCTCTTTTAAAGTGAACATTTTGACACCTTCACCAGATTAAAGTAAATGGATATCACACTTCCACAGGAGTTAACGCTATGTTCATTATTGTTTATGAAACTTATTGTTTTTGAAATACACTTCCCTAACTCAGTCATTTTTCTTGCCAACAACTTGGTTGTTTGGCCTGCCAACAAATTTACAGAAATTATTAGCAAATCAGTATCCTTGCTGTGTGTGTGTGTGTGTGTGTGTGTGTGTGTGTGTGTGTGTGTGTGTGTGTGTGTGTATATATATATATATATATATATATATATATATATATATATATATATATATATACATATCATGTTTTGTTTAAGTCACTGGAGCTTACCCTGAATAAAAAAAAACAAAAAAAAAAAAAACATGATGCCATATTTTAATACATCTGTGACAAAAGGAGGCACTGTCAGCACAGGTTGCTGGAATTTTGTAAATAATTATATGTCATTTGTAAATATCAACATGATTTATATAAGATGCTTGTGTTACAAATGCATCAGAACTGGTATATGTCATGTGTATATCAAACCTATTTGCAGAGATGTTTGTGTTGAAAAATTATTTGTAAAGCGCTGTTTGAAATATAACCACAGTGTGTCTGCTGCAGAGAACAGAAATGTACATGCACTATTGTAACTGTTTAAATGTATATATTTTAACAGTGGAAACTGGAATACAGGAGGTTAACCTCAGTCCAGCAAACTTTAGGAAATATCTGAAATTAAATCACTTCATAGGCTAGGCCATAAGGATGCTATCTCACAGGTTTCAATGCAGACAGAGACACAAAGTCTCTACTAGGAAGCTTTCTGTATTGTCTTTGGGGTGAACTAATCACTACTCTGAAAGTATGGAGAATGCAATTGTTTTATGACTTCCAGCAGCTGCGAAAGATCTGAGCAAAAGCCTTGTATGTGTATTTTACAGGTAGGTGCTAAGTTCTGCCAGCTTCCAGCAATGGGGGTTTTGCTTGGGAACCAGAAGTTACATAACCAGAAATGATGTCATTCTGCAAGCTATCTCAGCAGTAATATTTTAGATATTATTTTGATAAGTCTCTTAGAGTGAAACAGAGCATTCTGTATTTGGTCTTGGGCCTGCTAACAACAAAAAGAACCATTCACCACATCATATGCCTTTCTCTAAGTTATTAGGATATAGTAGTTCTCTTAGATATAGTCAGGACTATAGTAAAGCTTAGTTTAGACATTGCTTTTCTTTATTTGTATGAGACTGTTCTTCAATTTTATTTTAAATCACAATGAATGAAACATGCTGGATGGATAGGTTCCTGACCCAGAGACTCCCCATACTCTGGAATAGACTGCCCATACATGTCAAGCAGAGCACCTTATTGGCCGTCTTTAAAAGAAACCTTGACAGCTGGATGGGTGATAGGAAATTTACCTCGGGGATCATGTCAGTCGCCCTGCTAGACAGGAGTCCAGGGAAGTAAATATTGTGGGAAGAAATATCCAGGGAATTGTTATGGTTAGGCTTGTATAGGCCCTAGGGCTAATAGCCTACTACCAACATATGAACCTATAAATATTTCCTGTGATTTGAACTCTGATGTCACTGTAAATATATACTTAGTATTGTCTTGTTCTTTTATTATTTATTATTAAATATATTTAAACCTTTCATTGTGGCTGATCCTTGTAGATATATTTAAGTTTTGAGAGTACTTGCATATTTATTAGGTGACGCTGTATGGGCCACTCCTAATAGCCTTGTTATTGGGAAAACTACCATTTGTATTAATATTAATATTACATAGTAAAATTGGACACACTTTGCTAAGGGCCTTAAAGTAGCTGGCAAGGGGTTTTGGTGGCATTGGTAACTACCTTATAGTCTGGCCAGAAGGGGCATATCTAGTAAATCTGTGACAGCCTTTCCCAGGGGTGTGTGTGTGTGTGTGTGTGTGTGTGTGTGTGTGTGTGTGTGTGTGTGTGTGTGTGTGTGTGTGTGTGTGTGTGTGTGTGTGTGTGTGTGTGTGTGTGTGTGTGTGTGTGTGTGTGTGTGTGTGTGTGTGTGTGCAAACCAAATCTCAAAGAGTGTGTGTATCAGCTACTTGGGCAGCGACACAAAGCACGGGTTGGACAGAGGGAGTAATGGAGGACTTGGCTTGGAACCCTGGCTAAGGACTCAACTCTATAGCTGTGCCAGTGGGGATTCTTACTGGGGATCTGGAGAAAGAGGGAGAAACCAGCTCCAGACTGATTGTGTCTCTGTGTCCTCTTAAGGGAAATTGCAATTCCTGCAGAGAGCTGCATCTGGAAATACTGTGCATGTACTTGTTATCCTCCTAGTGAATACCCCCCCCAAATGTGCCAGTGGTGAGGATTGAGACTGCTTGATTACTGGCCCATAGGTGGGATATCCATGTCACATACTGGTTGATAGTGGTGGGTCATCACAAGATCCAAATTATTTTCCATAATACCTGGCCTTTGGTTCATGAACTTCTTGGATGGGATGTCTTCCCTTTCTGTATATCAGTTTTAAGTACCTCAGTTTAAGGCTGGACCTGTGTTTATCCTTCCTAGTGCATACTGACAGAGTTGGCTAAAGTTAAGAGAGTATTAGGAGCTAACTGTAAGTTCTGTCATCTGTGACTCTAGAAGATAGGGTGACTAATATCTAATAGTGTCTAAGTATATATGCAGACATACAGCTTTCTATTCATCTCTGTCAGATTCTTTAACTGTCCCACAACAACAACATTGCTAGATTTATGGCACAAGCCTTTAGACTTAAAAAACAAAACAAAAAACAAAACATTGTACCACTCTCCAGAAAGCTATGATGTCCCAAGTCATTCAAACAGCAACTTAAATAGTATCCAACCCTTGCTTCCTTGTTAAAAACGAAACCCATCACTTGAAGCCACCTGTAATCCACTAAACTTGAAGACATTCCTACATTCATCAGAAGTTTAGATCAAGACCTTCTCATTTTGGGCTCTAAGATTCCCGAATTCATTCCACTAGTTGATAGAAATGTGTATACTATATTAATTGCCTAAAGTGTAGTTGCCCTTAGTGCTAACACAGTGAAATATCATTACTACTGTTTTACTTTAGAAATTCTAGACTATGCTTGTAAAAGTATTATACCACTGTGACTGGTTTACGGTAGTGCTCTCTAGAAATAAGGTAAAATGTGATGTTTTGCCTTCTATGCTTTCTGTATTGTCTGGCATTCCTGAAGTACTGTGAATTTTGTTTATTTTTTTATTGTAACATAACACAATATAGCTGAAACATCAATCAGTCCAACAATCAATATATAAATAATGCCAAGAAATTTAGCATGACTGAGTAAAATGCTGTCAAAGATGCTGACTAGGTCTAAAGATAAATAAGAAAGACATTTAGCATAATCCACTTGTTCAGAGATGTAGCAAATACATTCATTCAGTTACAGCTGTCTCTATACTCATATTTGGACTAAATCCATGTTCTCTATTTGGAATATTTTATTTTGCAAGTATAACATAAATCATTTACAGATAAGACTTCTGAAAACTTTGGCCAATGGAACTAATAAGGAACTTATCCTTAAAACTAGCTTTATTCTATTTTCCATTCTTTTGGAAAATGGTTTGTTAAGAATGATGAATACATGCGTGCATATGTCTGTGCATATGTATATATGTAAGTGTGTGATGTCACAGCCCACAAAATTACTCAATGTTGATTTGTGCTACCAAACAGTTGACCCTCTTTCTTTGGTTGTGACTGTGAACTGTGAATTTAATATATATAAATAAGAGGGTATGGGGTGTGGGGGTTAAGCCCTCCATATAAAACACTTGGTAGGTATCTGTAGTAGTTGATATCATATGATTGTATGAGCTACATGTGTGCTTTTGCAATCATCTATGTTTAAATATTGCATGTAGTTGATGTAGTCCATTTCTGTTGAATCAGGATCACAGTTTACTACAATGACTTTGAAAAGACCCAAGCATATGATTGTAAGGTTTGCCACTTACATGTTCAAAGACAGGGTGTTATCTCTTATGGAAACCGCTAATAAGCTACTATATACTTGTTAACATTTTTTTTAAACTTACCTAACAGAAACTAGACGCAGACGGTCACAGTTCATTGTAGTTTTGAGACTATATAAACAAAATAAACTAAAGCTCATATGACTTTACTCAGCATACTTCAAAATATAGTTTCCTTCAGGTTTTAAAATGCATTTGGACTCTCTGAGACATTAGCAGCAGTGGAGAAGTGGGCTAGATATTCTAATAAAGAAAGGATGAAAAGAGAAGAAAGTGTTCATGTTGTCATGGTGGGCCCATACAAGAGACAGTGAGATCCAGGGATGAAGAAGGGGGTCCAAATCATTGTATCTATTCACTGCGATGATGCAGCAAAAGGAAAAGGATGTTTGGTCTGATAAAGTGGTCGAAGTCAATACATCACGGTACAGTGATGATCTGTTACATCTCATGATGGTTTTGGGTAGTCATTATTTCTCATTTTACTGGTTAAAATAATGCCAGCAAGTTTAACGTACTGGACAATGCAAATGTTTGCATTAGTTCTTTGCTGTAAGTTACCAAATGAATATGAACTTTGAATTTGCTGAACAGAGACTGGCAAAGTACAGAATGAAAAGACAAAGTCATTTCACATATTCTGCATATTTACCCTTATTCTTAATGATGCCTACTTTCAAGTTTTAATTTAGGTATCTACTTTGCCCTATAGTATGTTTAGATGTTATAAGCCCGTTATTCAAGTTGAACAGGACTGATAAGAGACCTTTATGCTGTTTAATAATGATTAATAAATGAAGGTGCTTTTGGAGAGAAACCAACTCCCCTGATTTGGTTGTACAGACCCCACTCCCTATCTTTTTATACAGTTGTGACTGAAAGCATATTATACATTTTCAGTCCTTGTATGGTAGGTTAATTTATTTGAAGTTTATAAGATGAATGAAGTATTTTATTTGTTTGCCTGGGACTGGAAACTGATAATGCTTATTCCTAATTTTGTAAGATACTTCAGCAAGTGGACTGCTGAACTGACACATACTAGAGGGTGTGCCAAAGAGCTAAGTTCACAACAGGCCTATTTCACATTTTGGAAGTTCTTGGTTTTATTCCAGGGGATATAGAACAATATGCAGTTTATTGATCTTGCATACAGTTTGATATATTGGATACATTTCCAATTATTATAATGTTTCAAGAGATGTCTCTTGTTTGTCTATTGTTTTGTATCTAATTATATGTTTTTTTTGTTTTATAAGCAGATAGTGAAATAAGTTTAGTTGTTAAGCTAAGGTTACTTTAAGAGCCATAATTGTTGTCAGAGATATTAAGAACTATGTTGTTAGGTTTAGTAGAGTTTTGTGTATTACTGTTTCGAAAAATTAGGTCTATGTTTCTCACAAGATGCAATACTCCTAGCCCCCTTCTTTTTTATTCTATGCAGATATTACAATGGAATGTGAATGGATTTAATATTCCATTAAACATGGCTAGGGTATTTGCTTAAGTTAAATCTTCAGATACATTGTTTACAAAAGAGTTATTTGACCAATCAAGAGTAAGTGAAATTAACTAAATTGGGCTATAAGGATTGTTATTGTGGTTCTTTTAAGGGCCATAAACAAATGGTGATCTGATGTTGGTAGAAAGAGATTTTTTTTTTCTAAGGCTTCTTGCAGGCCTTACAAGTAGATACATGGCAGTGAGTGCTTTGAAGGGATCCTCAAACCTGACCATTGTTGCTGTTTATAGGCCGTCAGACTCATCTATGTTAGAAATTAGGCAAATTTTATTTGAAGTGAGTAAGTTTTATGAAACAGCAACAGTACTAGTGGATGACTGGAACTTGATTACTTAGATACTCAGAAAGTGGCAAGAGTCACTAAGGTACCCTGAATGAGAAATACTTTTATGCCAGCTGTACCTACTAACATTTACTAATGTAATAGCTTGTCTTTTTTATGCAATCAACTGGGATAATGTGAACTACATGGCAACTAAAAACTGCATCTGGATTTATTTCATGATTACTATGAAAAGATGATACACCATATCATTCTGATCCCCATGTTACCATGAACGTGCCGTGTCCCAGCAAGGTGAGAGGTGCATTATCATCAACTAATCTGAACCTAAAACACAGCATAACCAGTGTCATACAATGGAACCGTGTATTCAAATGGCAATAGGAGACTTTTACCTGTCAGGATGAGGCATCATCTACCTGTCAGGATGAGGGGCATTCTCTATCTGTCAGAATGAGGAGCATTCTCTACCTGTCAGGATGAGGCATCTTCTACCTGTCAGGATGAGGCATCTTCTACCTGTCAGGATGAGACGTCTTCAACTTGTCAGGATGAGACGTCTTCAACCTGTCAGGATGAGGGGCATTCTCTACCTGTCAGGATGAGGCATCTTCAAACTTTCAAAATGAGACATCTTCTACCTGTCAGGATAAAAAAAAAAACTGTCTGTACTGCTTTGCTGCTATTCTGTCATTCTCTGATTGACAGCAACCTCACAGAATAACAACCTGAACAAAATGTTATCCCCCAACATCACTATAGCATTACCAATGGAAACAATCTTCTATATATCAAAGAAACATTTTTAATGGCAACACGTCAGAGACAGATAGTGAGCTCCAACACTGATACAATTTAAGCACAAGTATGCTCAACAATGTGTGTGTGTGTGTGTGTGTGTGTGTGTGTGTGTGTGTGTGCATGTGTGTGTGTGCATGCGCGTGCGTGTGTGCGTGTGTGCGTGTGTGCATGTGTGTATATGTGTCTGCACTACTGTGGATATGCGTATTACACTAGTACTCTGGTCCTGTCGAAAGTGAATACTGAGCGACTATAAAATAATGATACAATTACTGCTGCTCATAAGTGGGAACTCTTGGATTTATTCACAGATGAGATATTTCTCCCATGACAGTGAAACTTATCTGGGTAAATTACTCTGTGCATAGATAAATCCCAACTTTGTCTAAGAATGTAAAGTGGGTACATTCAGATTGCCATATAAGACAACTTTTTCCCAGCAGCAGAACTACATTAGCACCCAAAAAAGACCTAGTCGTTTGAACCAGAAACATATTCAGCTTTGTTATAATTGCCTGGCCAGTAAAAATCTCAAAAAGAAAAAAAAAAAACTTCTACAAAAATCGTTTCAATTTTTTTTAATAAACTTTGTCTTAAAATGCATGACACCACTGGTACAATAACAAAAATGCTGCATCTTTAAAAAATGTAAAAATCTGTTTCATTTGTGGACACCACCTATACTGCTACTATACAAGTCTGCATGATATGAACATTCCTCTGTGGAATATATTAAAAACAGAATGTCCTGGCATGCAAAAACTTGTAAAAATAAAGACTGAGAGAGAGAAAAGGCATTCTTAAATAGGTCACAACAATGAATGTTTTTTTGTCTGTCACCAGGAGAATATCATTTAACATTTCTATCTTAATCATCCAGGACAAATCACCATATTCATGAGTAATCTAAAAGGTGCCTATGCATGAGTATACATTATACCTCCTCCCCACTTAGTGTTAAAAAATGCATTTTGGGATACACCAAAAATGACCAGTTTATTTTTTATTTATAGTATATGTTATGACTGCAATAAAGACTTGCAAAAAAAATCTCCATTTCCAGTGTTAAGTGTATAATAAATGTCAGTATTTGTGGTTTAGACAGTGTTTAGGAATCTGTGATACTCAGATGTGAGCCAAGAAGATGGTGAATGACTCAATGTTATTTTTAATTTTTCCCCATTTGATTTTCTTAATATAGATAAGTAAAGTTCAGGCCACACCCAGTTCAGTTTAGCAATACTGGTCTAAAGTCAAACCTTGAAGCTGATGAAATAATTCACTGCAGATGTCCTTGAAAAGAAAATAAATGAAGAACAAGGATATCTTTTTAAAAATGTGTAAAAGGAGCTGCCAACAAAAACCACTCCAGGCAGACAGCTTCATTTATGAAAGGATTTGGAGATGAGGCAGCCAATATCCTAGTCTCGCTCAAAGGATCACAAGCCATAATGCCGACTTGCGATTTTGGATCAAGACCTACAGTAGCTACAATAAGCACAGACTTAGCCATTGTATCCTATCTAACTGTCATCTTATACCACAGCTCTCTGTTCTGAAAAGGGAAAACAAATGGAAAAAATAGGGGCCAGGTTCATGGAGTCTCCCCAGAAGAAACATGATTCCTGAAATAATGAGGACAGTCTTTAGTCACCATAGCTCTCGTGTCCATAATTTCCTAATGATATCTGTATCACATTTTCAGATAGGAATTACAGTTCTTCACTGGAGACACATTTTGTCTTGTCTACTGCAGCTTGTCTACTTTTTTCTGGTCTGCTTATGACTTGGTCATACCATCCATAATATCATGATGTCACATTAGGGCACTGTTGCTGTTTGTATGAGTGTGTTAGAAGATTATTTAAGGAGGTAATGAAATTCTGAAGACCACAAGACAGTCCCGCCTGTGTATAATTATACTTATATTTTTCTTCCTGTTATGTCGTAACGGGAACATTTTGTACAAATGGATTTTAGATCTAAAACAGTTTGCCTATTCTTAACAACAGTTGCAACTTTTTCTTAGCTATAAAAACAGATGCAATTGTGAGAGGAATTACATATTTGTGCATATTTATGCAGGCATCTTCAGTAACAAATAATAATAAGGAAAATATAAACCATAAATATGAGGGAAGCAGGGATGAATTAACAAGTTAAATATGAATTCTGTTTGTGAATGTACAAAGCAAAGTAAGTGCCTTTGGTTTTCAGCCTAAGAAAAACATCGCATCACTCAGTACTGCAATAAACAGAATCTGAAATAACAGTCTGCATTTGACTTACAGTTGCAGACAGGAAGGATTAAACCAACCTCATTCAAATGCTGACTTCTAAACAGACAGTGGAAAACTTCAAAATTCATTTTTTAAAGGATGTGAAATATTTATTTGTATACAGAGTTTTTTTTTCTTTCTGCTCACTATAAAACATACTGGTTTTCTGTTTGTGGTGTCAAATAAATCTGATATTTATTGCTTTGTTTTGAAATATAGAATATCCTCATACACTTGCTACACAATTGACTAACTACTACTTTTAAGTTACTAGAAATGCAAGCTGTGTGTCGCAACAGATTTCAGTAAGATTTTGCAAGCTCTGCAAAAGAGGATCTTATCTTGTTGAATGCATTATAAAACCAGTTAATGCAGTAAAACAAATCTAGAAAGCCATTCAATAAACAGGAATGTTGAAATTATATATATAGCCATATATATAAATATATATCCAGGAGCATTTTTTAAAAGTTTCATTTTGCATATAGCATTCTGTACTTGTGTCCTAGTTATATGATAGCACCACTCAAAACATTGTTGTATCTAAAAATATGAACACATAGAGTTACTTTCTAGGAAAAAATAAATAAAGCTTTACTGATCAAACAGGTTTGTGCAATACAGTTTTAATTTATTTATTTGTCCAAGGAAGTAGCTCATTGTAGTTTTATTTTTATTTTCATTTCTTACACTTCTGGGATTTTAGGTTGCTTCACAGTTCTTGGTTATATTTATTGTAATTCTGTCTAACATTAATTCTGTACAAAAAAGGCAACATTCATCTTTCTTTCAGTTTTCGTATTTGACAGTGTTTGCTGTAGCATGTCACAGTACGACTGTCTGTTGGGTGACTGTCATATCTCTTAATTTTCTGCTCAAGAGTTCTGGATAAAGCTGAAAGCAATGGAGAACCAAGGCCCAAAATCAGAGACAATTTTTAAAAACTACTCTAATTCACTTTGAAAGTTAATAGGTCAACAGGTTTTGCACCAACGTACATTTTCTGAACAAGAAACATAAAACTCTAATGTTTGGCATTATTAACTGATTGCAATCACAATCTTCAGTCAAAAAAAAGCATGAGAGAGAAGGCAAAAATATGAGTCAAAATAAGGAACTGTTGAGAGGTATGGTGACTGCTATGACTAGTGTGCTTGCCCCATAATGTGATCACCCCTAACTGAGGGTAGCCTATTGCCTGCTGACAGACTGACCAAGTAGGATTATGCACTGAAAAGATACCACAGACTAAGCGTAGTAATCCACTGCATGGAATGGACTTCACATTTCTTTTCATTTGACTGGCTTGTACTTATGCCATTGGAGTGTGTTAACATATTATAAATGCCAATGAAATAAAAAAACACAGTGGCTGGGATGTATATAAAAATGACTGTTTGGTACAATAAGGCCCTAAAAGATTGCATGTTAATGTGGTAAGCATCAGTGACTGGATGGAAATTTTTGATCCATAAAATCCCATCATGCTTACAACTACATAGATCATTTCTACCTTTGTGCACTAAACAATACAGCATGTACTAGCACATTGCTCATAAGCATCGCACCTTTAAACTAATATGGCTAGGGAAAGAGACTGTGATATAAGCAGAAAAGGACATATGTGTTCATGCAGTAGACAAAGCAAAAAGAGACACGACATAGAGGAACAAGCAAGTGACCCAACTTGGAGCACAGTGGAGTAGTATTATTCTGCAAAGCAAGGCACCCTCATAGGAATATGAGAGAGATGCACGCAGTGATGCAGGATAGGAGGTCAGTCATAGCTAGTATCCCATAAACATGGGTCACTGATAAAAAGGGGTGAGGATTGGCAGAGAAGGGAGGGGTAGGTCATAAGGGAGGGCCACTACCTAAGAAGAGGCAATGGAGCAAGTGGGTTGGGGTCAGGACCTTTATTATTGTATCCATTTGTTAACCAGGTAAGTATCCTGGTCCTTAGACCTTTTTCAGACATGACTCAGGCACCATACCATAAATACAGATGAATGCAGAGTATCAAGTTGTTATGTGCAGGAAATACACAAATAAATAATGCAAAACTAAATACATACTGTGAAGATAGGTGAAGGCTGCCAGCCTAGCCAGATAGAATTTTGTGGATAATTCTAAATATTAATGTAAGCCACAGACTTGTTCTCTTAAATATGAAAAGACTGAATTAGATAATGAACTGCAAAAATGTAACAACAGTGCAGTCTGCTGTAAGAAAGCTAAGTCAAGCATTTCATGACTGTCTTTGATGTCAAAATTCGGAGCCGATATGTCTAGAGGAAGGCATCCTGCCTATTGTTTTAAGACCATAGTTAATGGCTAGAATTTGCATGTATAAATGTCCTTTATTGCTCTGGTTTCTGACCAGGTGTAAAGAATGTAAATGTAGTTTCTGTTAGCCTGGGAACACCAGAGAAGTGTGAAGAATAATGTAATATGAAGCAGATCTGTGTTATCAATTTAAAGAGAGAGAATCAGAGAGCTCAGAGCATTTTGCCTTGAGAACATCCAACATCACCAGCATTGCTTTACTCTTTATGTAAGTTTATTTTTGAACTATGTTTTCTCTTAGAAATAGCTAAGAATTAGGAAGATTAGACTAAGTGTTTTTCTGTGTTGATGTCAGAACGTTTCTATGGTATTTTTTAAGTATTTCTCTGTGAGCTCTGAACTCTTGACTAGCACTGTGTAGTAAGAAGTATTGTCTTGTGTTTTTATTATTTATTATTAAATATTTTAAACCTTTCAACTGTGGCTGTTCTGTGTAGAGATAATTTAAGCTCTAAGGGTACATTGCATGTATATAGTGATACTGAACCAAGTCACTCCAAATAAGTCTTGACTGTTTGGTTGCACTTACCATTTGGATAATAATATTGCACAGTAATAATTGGACACCCTTCATAATGGCCTTTGAGCAGCTGATAAATATTAGCTGGGTGGTGGCAGTGATTTCTACCGTATAGTCTGGGTAAAAAGGGCACAGCTGGAGAACCTGTGTCAGCCTTTCTTAGGAGTGTCTGTGTGGTTGTATAAACTCTTATCTCAATGTGTGTGTGTGTGTGTGTGTGTGTGTGTGTGTGTGTGTGTGTGTGTGTGTGTGTGTGTGTGTGTGTCAGCTACTTGAGCAGGGACATGAAGCACTGGTTAGACAGAGAGAGTGCTGGAGGTTCTAGCTTGCCCACTAGGCTGAGATCTGGACCCTATAGCTGTGCCAGTGAGGAGTCTTATTGGGACCTGGAGAGAAAGGGAGAGACCAGCCCCAGACTGACTGTGATCTCTGTGTGCTCTTAAGAGAAATTGTACTTTACTGTGTGTGTATTTGTTATCCTTTCCCTATATGGACACCCCCTCACTGGTGTTAGTTGTGAGGATAGATTCTCCTTGATTGCTGGGCCAGTGCACGGGAGTAACACATACAAACAGATATTTCCAGGCTATGCTGTTAACAATGTTATGATGGGTTATAAGCATAGGATATATGGAGAAATACAAATCAGACAATCTATTAATTTTAATATTTATGTGAAATTATGTTGTAGTTTGGTTATGCACAATTTATCAAGTCAGATTAATGCAATGAGTATATTGGCATTGTACATATTAACATTAAGCAAACAACTGCCCGAAAGTTACATAACACCTACATACAACTAACTTTCTGCTGTATTTTTGATTTCTTATTTTCCTTTGAGAAACTTTCCCTTTGTTACTTGCATCTTTTCTGAGTGATCTAAGTTTTGTCGAGTCTCAGTTCACTAAAGCTTCAACCAGATGAAATAAAACATTATAAGATTCAGTTCAGTCAAACACACACACACACAAAAACATTTATTTTTGGGGAGGCAAGTCTAATGCACCCCTCAACCATATCTTTATTTCTTATATATGTTAACTTCACAGTTGCACAGGAGCAGAGACAAAAGAAAAAACAAAGCATTCTGGCACATAAACAGAAACTGCAGCTTTAGTGATTCCTCAAGTGAAATGCAATCAGGGAGTCTGAAATCAGGAACAGAAATCAACAAGAGAAGTCTTGTCCCCTTTGCATTTGACCAAGTGTAGGACAACAATTTTATACTAGTCCTACTATCAAGAGCTTTGAATACTATGCAGCTATAAAATAACCCACTGTTCAACCCCCCCCACACACACACACACACTCCCTCATACTCTGTCCCTCCTTGTTTCTCTTTATAAATGTATATGTTTACATATATACACATATGCCTACTTATTCACTATTGTAATGCTATGAATTGAACGTAAAACTGCTGTTTTTTTCATTTTATCTATATGCAGGTGATAAGTACTGTTCTTATTTTGTAGTGTCACTATCAGTTTCCTTTAAGTTTACCTTTGTTTACTGTTTGACTGTAACAATGTTTACGCATACTTCCAGGCCATGGTTGAATATAGTTTCTGAATTATCCAGCTTAAGTGTGTCTGTGTGCCTGTGCATGTATGCACATCCTCGTTCACATGTGTGTATGTGTTTGTGTGGGTATGTGTATGTGTGTCTATGTGCACACAATTTAATTTAACACAAGGATTTAATCACCTCCAAAGTTCTACAAGATTTAAAAGTATCATACAGTATATCTAATTTTCTTTGACTTGAAGCTCACAGGGTTATTGCCATCAATGTTCCTATCCCAAGACTAGAATATGCTCTTACTGTCATCCCCCATTTGCCTACCCATAACAGCATCATTCTCCAAACCACCAAAAATAACATTTTGAGGTTCAACCACCTTGCCAAAGTCACACACTGCACCTTTATTCAAAAGGCCAAATGGCTTTCTACTCCTTCCAGAGCTTCCTTTCTCCTGAATGCCTTAATCTTTAAATCTCTCAACATCAGCCATGGTCTTCCATTGACCAACATGCTATATGTTTAGGAGTCTTCCTTTTTATATGGTCAAATTCATCTCTCAGGCTAAAAAGATCTCCATTTTCTCTGGCCATTTGTAAAAAGTCCTTCTCTAAAACTTGCCCCAGCATCCTGGAATGCTTATTCCACTGAAATTACTGCTCTGGACAATATGGCGCTCTTTTAACACAAAGTGAAGGCTCACCTGGCAAATGATAATAAATGTACATGTTTCAAAGATATTGGTTAGACTTGATCTAATCTAATTAACACGGTATATTACATTGATCAGAAACATTAGCTACTATTACAGTACGTAGAACATATTATTTTCCTATTCTCTGGTAAGATATGAGTAAGCATATCTGTAAACAACACCAAAATTGGGATAATAGTAGGTCAAGGTTTTTGATGAATTTAATGTATCGTGTTACTTGGATAGTTTGGAAGTCTAGTCTAAGTCATATAGTATGGAACCTTAATGCAAAAAGCTCAAAGGTTACACTAACCAAAGCTACCCTTTCATTTTGAATACTATTATTCTGGAAGAAGTAGACTAGATTATTAAGATGATAAGGAATTTACCTTTGGACCAGACTTTCTGGGTATAATTAGGAAGTACTTGTCTGCACTTAATCACATCCTATCGTCGATCATCCCCAGAAGGAGTGAAAGGCTTTTGCTCCCAATCTATAAATCTATGGTTAGACCAATTTTAGAGTACACTGCATCAGTTTGTAGTTATGATTAATTCAAATAAATCAGAATAGAAAGGATTAAAGACTTATCATAAAGCAGATTAAGCCTGATAACATATGGACATACAGGAACAGATGTGAGAAAGTGTGACTTCTCATCTTAAACTGCAGACTGGAAAGGGAAACTTCATTTAATATACAAATTTATTCATAATGACTCATTTTGGGGCAAAAATGGATGTCATTTATAAAGAAAATCCCATGGTGACCACTGCCAGGAATGAAACTATGTTTGTGGATGTCAAACTGGCAAAAACTACATTACTGAGGATGTCTTCTCATAATTGAAGAGTTTCATGGTGGAAAGCCTTACCACTTAGAATTAGAAAAAAAGAGTTACTATTGGCTCTAAGAAGGGCCAAGACAACTGGTTGGACATTAGAGTATTTAATCCATCCATGTTGGGTGGTAAACTCTTTGAAGGTCTCTCATAGGACCAGGGTTTGTAATCAGAAGATATTGGACATTGACTTGTAAATATTATATATAATTTCAGATGATTATTTATGCATAGATTTGATCATGTGTCTGCCTTCTGATTGTACTACCTGTCGCTGTTTCAGTTCATTCCATTGTGTGTTCTAGGTTCTGTCCTTGATTTGTTTGTTTACTGACACATAGTCAGGGCAGTGGCTAAAAAGGGACCTATACCAGCCCACCCACTCAGTTATAAAAAAATAAATTAAAAAAGAAAAAAGCGGTGCATCCCAGTATGTGGCATGTGTGTGTGTGTGTGTGTGTGTGTGTGTGCGTGTGTGCGTGTGTGTGTGTGTGTGTGTGTGTGTGTGTGTGTGTGTGTGTGTCTATGTATGTGCTGCAATAGTGGGGAGGGTGCTCATTTCAATGATGTCAGTGTGACATTACACAGAGGCATGCCATCAGCCAGAGTTTCAGTTCGCTGACCTCTCTGACCTCACTGAATCTGACACAAGAGGTGACAGACTTGACAATTACTAATGTTGCTATGATTTGTCAGGCAACATGTTTAAAGCATATCTGACGATGATGTGACAGCAGAAATACACACAGACACACTTGCACATCTGATGCCAGTTCATTTACTCTGGCTGCCATTCTACAGATCTTCACCAAATCAACATAAATTGTAAACAACCCAACCACAGTAAAGCTTACTTAAGATATAATATCACAGTATACTGTTTTCTAAAACTAGTTTTCCCTTTTTCTGTATACTAATTCCAATTCTAGTAGTTTTACTCCCAAACTCTCTATTATATAACATCTGATTAATTTCAGATGCTTTCTGTGCAAAGTGGGACATGGAATGCAGTCATTTTAATACCTTTTTTTGTTTAATCCTTAGAGGTTAAGCACATAAATAAACTTGAACCTGAACACAAAATGTACAAAAATGATACACAAAAGGGTTATGTAAACCCATATATATATATATATATATATATATATGGTTCTACCTGACTTAGTCGACAGCGTAGAACACCGACAACGGAATCCCGAGCTCCAGAAGATCGACAATGAAGAAGACCGACGCGAATCGCGAGTGCCAGAACATCGACAATGCAGAAGACCGACACGACGGATGACAACACTGACGCCGAGGATGCCGACATGGGAAAAGGCTGTGTGAGTATGCGGTAGTGACGGATGTTAGGGTGCGAGTCAGGTAAGTGTGGATATTGACGGTCTGTGGGGATAGGGGTGGGTTAAGTGAGTTAGGGTTAGGGAGCGGGTTAGGTAAGTGTGCGGTAGGGATAGACTTTGGGATAGGGGCGGGTTAAGTGAGGTTAAGGTTAGGGAGCGGGTTAGGTAAGTGTGCGGTAGGGATAGACTTTGGGATAGGGGCGGGTTAAGTGAGTTAGGGTTAGGGAGCGGGTTAGGTAAGTGTGTGGTAGGGATAGACTTTGGGTTAGGGGCGGGTTAAGTGAGTTAGGGTTAGGGAGTGGGTTAGGTACGTGTGCGATAGTGACGGACCTTAGGGTTAGGGTTGTCGATAGTTGTGTATGTAAGGTTTAGTGTGGGTTTGTAAGGATTTTGGTGTGCTTGTGTTGTGTGTGTGGTTTGTGGAATGGGGATGTGTTTTGTTTTTTATTGTTGTTACTGTGGTGTGTGCAGTGTATGGGGTTTCGTGTTTGTGTACCGTCGGTTATTTCGTTGTCGGGTATGTGAGGTTTCGTGTTAATGCACTGTCGATTATGTGGTGTCGGTGATGTCGTTGTCAGTGTTGTGTGGTTTCGACTATGTCAGGTAGAACCATGTATATATATATATATATATATATATATATATATATATATATATATATATATATATATAGATAGATAGATATATCCAGTACTACAGTCCTGTTACAATGTGATAGGCTACGATGACGAGTAGAAACCTGCAGTCAAAAAAGAAAGTAGCATAAAGTCAGAGGCTTACAGTGCCTGCATATTTGAACTGCTTCTTACTGAAATTGGTACACCTTGTTTGCTGTAGCATAGACTAGATCCAGGCCTGCTGAATCTAGCTTTGTTTGTATAACTTGAGCACTAATCCAGGCATTCTTTAAAGTATTCAATTGTATTTATTACTGCTTGGTAGTAACTTGATTAAAGTGTAGCTATCATTCTAAGTCTTTTGGATTAAGCACTTGGGCTTCAGACCAGTTGTTTTACATTAGGAAGGTTTCTGGCCTACACTCTGGTGGCAGGACAGGTAGCTTACATCCTTCTAAGTTGGAAACTGCTGATTGAGGGCTCAGTGTCTGTTATTCTAAAAGTGTATTAGTTCTGGTTTAAGCACTTGGGCTTCAGGACAGTTATTTTACATTAAGAAGGTTTGTGGTCTGCATTCTTGTGGGAGGAGAGGCTGGACTCTGCCCTTCTGAGCTGACAATTTCTGATTAAAGGCTTATAGTGCCTGCATATTTGAACTGTTTCTTATTGAAATTGATACACCTTGTTTGCTGTAGCACAGACTAGATCCAGGCCTGCTGAATCTAGCTTTGTTTGTATGCTTGTTGTTTGTTTGCTTGTTATTTCCCTGAAATGCTAATTCCACCTAAAACACGGCTTTTCAGCGCTTCTGTGGATCCTTAGTGATATCTGCATTGCTTACTGTACTTATTTCCTTGTTTCACTTGAAAGAAAGTTACTGTTTGTCATTTTTGCATTTAAGTTACCTGTAACACATTGCATTTAAGTTACCTGGCACTTGCTCACTAAAGCAATTATATAAGTCAGCACTAAAAAATTAAAAGCACTACACCCTCACAAACACCCCTTGAGTACCTTGTTCCCCATTGGCCCTTTTTTCAATTATAAAGGAATTCCCAATACTATTCTAGCATGTCCAAAGGTCAGTTGTCAATCTCCTCTCCGGTCCAGCTGGTGAATCTGGGAATCTTGAGGCAATGCTACAACTGCCTCATGTACACAGACAACCCTCTCCTCCTCCCAACAAATTCCAACACATGTGAGAGATGCAACCATATAGCCAAACTGGAGGCTAAGCTCTCTCAACTCAGTACTGGCGTAACCAGTCAGGAGGAGAAGGAAATCACACTCACTACAGTTCCAGTCTCACATAGACCTACCACGACAGCAAACCAAACACATAAACACACAAAAACATACTCTGAGGCTCTAAATAAAAATCTGCCTAAGCAGCAGAGACCTCCAAAGCAGACACCCAAGCAACCGCTACCCCAAAACAAAACACGTGCAACACATAGCTCACAAAGCCAGTGTGCCGAACAGTCACAGAACTTAAGGCTAAACAACACAGGTGATACACTTGCAATAGGTGACTCTACCATCAGGCACACTGACGTCCCGCTCACCAGGCTGAACAAGGAGAAGGTCACGGTGAGCTGCCTGTCAGGCGCTAGGATCCGCCACATAACACAAGCACTCAGGTCACTCCAAGGCAAGTACAAATATGACTCAGTCATTGTCCATGCTGGTGTGAATGACCTGAGACGTACCTCCCTGGACTACATGAAAAGAGACATAGAGGAGCTCTCTGAGCATGTAGCCCAGGCTGGTATGACCCTGACCTTGAGTAGCATCTTACCCTCACCAAGAATGATGCCACAATATGAAGACAAGATGATCAATTTCAACAATTGGCTTAAGTATTGGTGTCATTCAAAGGGGATCCAATGCCTGTCAGCCTGGGATGACATGCTCGACAAGCCACGATGCTTCGCTAGGGACGGCTTGCACCTGTCACCCCTGGGCTTTTGGATATTGGCAAAGGATCTTGCTACCCCCATAGTGTCTTTTTTAGGCAAGGCTCAAAAGACAAACCCACCTCCATAGGTATCACAAGGGATAAGAAACTAAGAGTAATGCTACTCAGTGCCAGAAGTCTAAACCTCAAGATGCATGCACTTGAAACTCTCCTTAGCATGGAGAACATCAATATCTGTGCAGTAACAGAAACCTGGTTCAAGGCTCCCGAGAGCACCCCAGCACTACCAGGTTATACCTCATACCATGCTTTTCGGCCCCAAAACTTGGACCGAGCCGCAAAAGGAGGGGGAGTATCAATATTCGTCAGATACCCACACCTCCAGGTTGGTGGCACAGCACGAAGCATCAGAGACTATCCATGTGCAACTAACAGTGGGTAAACCTGCCTTCCAGTTTATAGCCTGCTACAGACCACCCTCCCAAACCCAGGAACCCCACTCGGCCTTCCTGAGAACACTGGAAAATATGAAGGTCTCTCCAAACACCATTATATTGGGTGACTTCAACTACCCAAACATAGACTGGGAGCATTACTCTAGCTCCAACACCCTAGCCCAAAGGTTCCTAGAATTTATAAACTCAAATGCTATGGAACAACTTGTTACCACTCCCACAAGAGGGGAAAACATACTGGACCTGATCATAACCAACATGGGGACTCTATGCTCCAGACCAGAAATGTATCCCTCACTGGTAAGATCAGACCATAAACTAATCTCACTGGATATTCACATCCCGACCCCACCCCCTGCCCAGAAAACCACAGTGAAAAACTTCTCTAAAGCACATTTCACACTCCTCAAAACCGAGGTGGAATCCTTCAAAGCCCCCGGGACTGTGGAAAATATGGCCCAGACCGCAGAATCCTTTATAAACGCATTCTATGAACACCTTCAGGAATGCATGGATCATGCAATCCCAAATAAAACCAAGAACCAATCCTCCAAAGGCAGACATCCTGTCTGGTGGACCCCAGCCATAAACAAACTATACAATAGAAGGAGGAAGCTACTACATGATAGAGCAAAATCCCAAAAAGGGAAAACATCTCTGATCAGTATTAGCAAAAAACTATGGGCACTCATAAAATCATCTAAGGCCAGCTTCGAGAGAAAAATTGCACAGAACACTAAGGATAATCACAAGGCTTTCTTTAGTTATGTTAGGAACCTGGGTGGGAATTCCCAGATATGCTCAGAATTAGTCCAAAAATGACAAAAAATACACCGAACCCACAGACATTGCCAACATCCTAGCTGACAGGTTCAGCGCAAACTCCCCCACCAAAAGGGCAAATATCTATCCCAGCAGAGTGCTGCCCCTGACATCTCAGATGCTCAGGTAAGAGCCGCCTCTCCAAAGCAAAAACACAGCATCAATGAGACCAGACGGTGTCCCGGGCTGCGCCCTACATGAACTCCAAGAAGAGCTAAACCCAAACATAAAACTACTGTTCAATCTCAGCCTTACTACAGGATATGTACCCAAAGAGTGGCGTACAGCAACAGTGGTCCCTCTCCACAAAGGTGGTGCCTCAACGGATCCTGGAAACTATTGCCCCATAAGCCTGACTAGCTTGGTCTGCAAAGCTATGGAAAGGATCATCATGGACCTCATAAATAAAGATATTGGGGACCTACAGACACTGGATCCTACCCAGTTTGGCTTTGTTAAGGGCAGATCCTGCCTCTTAAACCTGGTCAATTTCTTTGAAGCAGTCACCAAGGCCATTGATGAGGGGAAGGTGGTCCACATAGCCTACCTGGACCTCGCAAAAGCCTTCGATGCAATACCCTCTCGGGCATTATAGATAAGCTCACCAGCTTAAATATAAACCCCTATGTCACTAGATGGATTGCAAACTGGCTCAAGGACAGAACCCACATGGTTAGAATTGCTGGAGCCATGTCAGACTCCAAACCAGTTACAAGTGGCATCTCACATGGCTCAGTCCTGGGACCTCTCTTGTTCAGTATATATTTCTTGGAGGTACAGGCCAACACGGAAGGACTGTGGCTGATCAAGTTCGCAGATGACTGCAAACTGAGTGCCATAATCGACTCTCCAGCCGACACAAGCATCCTCCAAAAGAGCCTCATAGAAACAGACAACTGGTGCCAGAGCCATGGCCTCAAGCTAAACGCCAAAAAGTGTATAGTCATCCCCTTTGGCAAAAACAAAGTGCCCACAAATTACCACATAGGTGGTAATCCATTAAGTACAGAAGAAGTAATTAGGGACCTGGGGACCCAAGTTGATAGCAATCTCTCATTTGACAACCACGTGGCCAAAGTGGTTAGAAAAACATTTTATATAGCCCACCTAATCATGAAGGGATTCACATCTAGATCAGGGGAGGTCATCGTGCCTCTTTACTCATCCCTCATCAGGCCCATAATTGAGTACAATGCCCCTTTTGGGATGTACCTTACCAGACACCTGCAGCAACTGGAAAGACCCCAAAAGTACCTCACCAAGAGGATCAAAGGGCTCAAACAGATGCCATATGCTGCCTGGTTAAAGAAACTCCTGCTCTACTCAGTGGCATACCGCCTGCTTAGAGGCGATCTGTGCCTGACGTATAAAGCCATGTCCAACCCAGAATTAATGGACATGCTGCACCTCAGAAAATCCAAATCCCATCGAGCTATGCACTCGAGAGACTTGAACCTCAGCACTGAAATAAATAGGACATACTGGAGGGACAGATTCATAACCCAGAGGCTCCCTTCACTCTGGAATAAAATCCCAGTCCAGGTTAGGCAGAGTCCCTCATTGACTCTCTTCAAGAGGAATCTTGATGAGTGGATGGGAGATCGTAGGTTTACCCCGGGTATCACTTCTGTGTCACTGTTAGACAGAGGCACAGTATACTAACCTCGAAAAAGGGAATAGCAAAATTAATTTAAAATGGGTGGCGAAAGCCAAACACACTCTGGCTAGGCTTATAAATGCCCTAGGGCAGATAACCTAGTATGAACCTATGAACCTATGAACCTACTTATCACAGTTGTGGTATCTACATGTATAATAATCTCAGCTGAAGCAACAGCTAGACTATGGAAACTGCTTTGATTGTCTAGAAGGTTCCATCTGGTTGTGAATTTTTATCTTATAGCAGCTAGTTGGCTGTTGCATCCACCATTGTAAGTTAACACATATTTTATATCATTATAAACTGCATTTTATGACTCTTTTTTATCAATCTATATTCTATAAATGGTCTTAACATTTCAAAACATAGAGTGAAGAAATAAGGACTAGTTCAAAGGTAACAAGGAAGAATTCCATTCATGACATTAATGATTGGGATTTGATTAGTGGCATAACATGGTGCCCAAAGAAAGTGGGATTTGAGTAGGAGATACCCAGGTCTACCCTTTCAAGAGCTTGCTTTTGTTTTCCACTAAATAGAGTCATTGAGCTTGCAGTACACTGTCAGTTCTAGTTGGGGGGATCAAGAAGAAATCTGCAACAGAGTATGCACAAGGAAGCATGAAAGCACCGGTTCTTACTCTGCATTGATGTCATTATTATGTTGCAAACCAACATGGTAGTGTGAAATTAGGCAGTAAAGCAAAAAAAAAAAAAAAAAAAAAAAAACAAGGCGGGGGGGGGGGGGGTCAGATTCCTCCAGTCAGCCTTCATCATTCCCCCCTCCCAAAGGAATAAGTAAGACTAAAAAGGAACCAAAATAAAAATAAACAAATAAATATGAAGAAAGTATAATAGGGTAAGCAGTGATAATTTCCACAAGGCCAAATCTATGACAATGAATTAAAGCCATTTATGGATTGCATTTTATGTAGGTTTCATGGGAAGTAGCATAGCACCATGGCCAGGATAATCAAATGGCTGACTGAAAACTGGGTTGCTTTTATTTTCTGTTTTATGCATTTGTTAAGCAACTGGCATCCCAGTAGGCGGACTGATTCCAAAAAGGAATGTTTTTAACCATAGCTTGGAGGGAATGAACAACCACTCACATGTCCAAAAGCAGTATACAGCAGTCCTAAAGATAAGAGGAAGAAAGGACCAGACTATAGCGAGCAGGAAACATTATCAGGTATTTGACAGAAGGGCAGTTCTACCAGGTGACATGAGACATATGATAAATAGCGTGGAGCTGAGCGTGGCAGATAGGAAAGACTGAATAGTCGGGCACACAATAGTGTTTACGGAGTAAGGGAATTAGAGAGGCAAGTGGGAAAGGCAGCAAAAAGTGTAATGAGTACAGACAGGAAGATAGGGGTATGAGATGATGTGTTTAAGGGGTGAGGCTGAGGAGTGGTGAAGTAAAAGGAAGGGGTAAAGGAGCTATCAACAAAATAAAAGTAGGGGAAGGGATAGAAAGACCAGGGAGGTATTATGTTAGAGTGACATGGTACATAAAACCATGACAGAATAATTGAGAAGTAAATGTAATCTTGAGGAAATATTGCTGAAATCAAACTGCAAAAGACAACTGATTAAAGATCACAGTGGTATAAACTGGTAAGCTGGCTGTACATTGTTAGGTAACAAACCAGGAATATGATAATAATTTTATAAAAGGTAGGCCTTTCTGACCTAAGAGAAGGCTTTAGAGGAACTGAGAGACCTGATATAGTAAACAATACAGTTTTAAGTGGTTGTACAAGAAATAGGGAAGGCACAGGCACCAGAACAAGGTACTTGGAAACACATGATCAGGATACGAAAATAGGCTGAAGAACATCTAAGAGTTTTAGAAATGGATTTGGTAGTGAAGTCATGTGCGAGGGATGCAGAGAAATTACTGATGAAGAGTTTACTGATAAGAGAACACACATTAGAGTGGACTGTAGTTTTTGAAGAAATCAATTTTTTTATGAAATAGCAATTATACTCCAGCCTTGGAGTTGCAAGAATAAATGTACACTTTCTATTAAGTAGAATTTGATAGTTTTGAGAATTTCTTGCTAAGACAGCAATCAGTAAGGGAAGGCCATAGTCAAAAAAAAAAAAAAAAAAAGCAGGATAAAGTACACTTGGCATCTGCAAGTTTTATATCTTGTGTGAAGAAGTGATACACATCAAAGGCATCTTTTACCTATTGTACATGCCTAGGTTGGGGAGGGCAAGACAGGTATATTTAGCCAAAATTCAAAACATTTAAATTGGTGCACAACATAGAAAGAAACAATTGAGGGTGGTCTCATGACTAAAGAAGAATGTGTCTTGCATAATGCAGCCTGGATTCCAAAACCATGTTTTTTGTTTAAAAAAAAAATGTGATGTTTTATTACTTATTCTGAAGCAGTGATAAGATGTGGCCAGACCAGGGAGAAGTGTAGGGCCATGAACAGAAGGTGATGGCTCAAGATGGAAAAGAATAAGGGAACTACACCTTGAAGGACATGATGTTCACATTGGTAGGGTGTCAGTGAATTTAAAAAGATTTTGAAAAGAAGTCACAGAGCGTGAAGCTTTAGAGCATTCCTTAATGACATGAGCAGCACAGACCTTTGGAGCATTCATGAATGATGTCAGCAGCATGCAGCTTTGAAGCATTCTAGAATGATGTGGGCAGTATGGAGCTTTGGAACATTCCAGAATGATGTGGGCAGTATGGAGCTTTGGAACATTCCAAATTGATGTGGGCAGTATGGAGCTTTGGAACATTCGGAATGATGTGGGCAGCATGGAGCTTTGGAACATTCCAGAATGATGTGGGCAGTATGGAGCTTTGGAGCATTCCTGAATTATGTGGATTGCATGGAATTTTAAAACATTCCTGAATGCGCTGGGCAGCATGGTGCTTTAAAGCATTCCTGATTGACATGGGCAGCATAGAGCTTTAGAGCATTCCTGGATGGAGTGGACAGCATTGAGTTTTGGAACATTCTTGAATGATGTAGGCAGCACATAGCTTTTGAGCATTCCTGAATGATGTGAGCAGCATGGAGCTTTAGAGCATTCCTGAATGACATGAGTACAAAGCTTTAGAGAATTCATGAATGGAGTGAGCAGCATGGAGTTTTGGAGCATTTCTGAATGATGTGGGTGTCATGAAAATTTGGAACATTTCTGGATGTAGTGGGCAACTTGGGGCTTTGGTGCATTTCTGAATGAATTGGGCAGAAGTGGAGTAGGTTCACTTAATTTAATTATCTGTTTGGTAGGTGGCTGGAAACCAATGAGTGTATAGTGTGCCTGCCTTAAGTTTTGGTAAGGCAATAAAAAAGAGGTTTTTGAGCCACAAAGGTCTTTAAGAGGTTTACAAAGGTAGCTCCAGTGAAAAGACAATTGTCCGTGCAGTGGCAGAAATGCTCAGTGAGACATATCATAGGTGTGAGTGTACTATGGCATATTTGTACCACAGAAATCCTTAGATCCAAGGGTTTACACAGGGTTGAATGGAGGAGATTATCCTGTGATATATTACAATGGTGGGAGTTCCTAGTTTGGAAATACTTTGTCCCACATTTGTTTTGGTTGCCTCTTGTTAAGTACTTGTCATTACTGTTATAACACATAAACCTGGCAGTGATCCATTTAGGGTGTTGCCCAAGCTGATGTGCATAATTTACAACTAATAATAAATAACATTTTTAATAATGCTGTTTATTTCCCTGTGACAAAACTTAGCATTATTTCTCATTTACAATGTGTGACATATATCTATGCATTATCTTCTTCTGTATTGTTAATGTTCAACAGATTTGGAGCCAGATTCCAAAAGAGTTGCTCTCAATGTAAGAGACTTACTTTGGTGCAATGCCTATCTATAAACAGGCTCACACCAGGGCCCAGATTCCAAAACACCTGCTCCCAGGGTGGTTACTTTCACTGAGAGCAAGTCTTTTGGAATCAGGCCCTATGTTGCTGTAAATTTGTGCATTGCATTAAGACACTGGTTGTGAGATGACAAATCACTAAATGAATGCTGTTCACTGCTGGGTTGTATTTACCGTCATGTGTACTACTGTATAGTGCTTACGTACGTCACTATTATGTAATGACATATGTCTACTCATTTGCTTTTGTATTCTTTAGCCTAGGCAATGGTTGGAAAAAGGTCTGTCTGGGTTAATCCACCTTCCTGTCAACTAACAGTAAAAATTATATTATCTTCTGTTTACTTGATCTGATTTGTTCATCAGATGCTTTAATGATGTCAGCAGTGTCATGTGCAGTAATGACATTCAGAACAGTAAACTGCCGAATATTTAAGCAGACTAGGTGATAATTTTATTTTTATTAATTGTTTAATCTAGTAAGTCCACTAGGAATGATTGCCTCTTTCTAGGGATGCCCCAGAAGTACTGGATTAATAGCAGACTGGCTCACAGTCATAACGTTTACAAATGAAAAGCGAAAGAATCAAAGTTAGGATGACAGGAAGAAGCGCATTAGCAGCTCATAACCGTAAACCTCTGCGATAATCTGCCATACATAATACAATCACACTAGTCTTTAACAAACATTCAGCTCCTACTTCACTTTCAGAAAGCTGGTAGGATTACCCCATCTTAGAATCAGGCATCATTGCCAGCAGTTTTAAGCACAGAGCTACTGTACATTTAGCTTCCCTTCCTTCCTCTGTGTTCAAGGATTTAGAGTGCATCATCTAGAAGCAGGTTGTGGATCAGCTTCAGAAATGCTATAATGATCAGCAAGAAGTGGAGGGGTTAAAGACCACAGGAAAAAGAATGAAGTCACAATGCTGAATTCCATCACTGCCACCGTACCCTGTACGCTGAACAGAATCTTGTTAGTTCATTTTGGCACACCAGTTTGGTACTCCAGAAGAGAGACTCATAAGCGATTTTTTAAATCTTTCAGTATGTTTATCAGCAATTAGTTATTCTTTCCTTCAGCAGCAGCAGCACAGTGTTCACTGTTGAAATGAATATCACAGTTGCAAGCCTGCTGTGCAAATGTCCCCAAGAAGTCTCAGAGGACAGGGCACTTCTATATTTTCAGCATTCCAACCTAATCTATGCCCACTCACCTTGCTCCTCTGATGCTACTTTTTATTCAAGGCATGCTCTTAAAGATGCTCCTTTACCCATGATGCTGTGCTGCACATCTGTAGACACCAAAACCTGCTTCACTGCAAAGAATAGTGTGACCAAACCAAATGTGACACTTCTTGAGGCCATACAAGTTTGACACTTGACCACTATGTGCCCATGGTCTGGTATGCATAACTGATTACAGAAATGCAATTGAATGGTCTTTTTTCTGCCCTCCCTTTAATGTGTTAGGTATTGCTGTATATCTTGCATGATCTGCTGTACTATCTGGCTCCCAGTTTTGGTGCTATGCTAGTAAGCAAGTATTCTTTTGGGGTCCTGAAGTCTGCTCACACTTGCCACCTGTGTATCACCCTTAACAGACTTGTTTTATACTTCAGACTCACCTGCCCATCTGAATCTTAGCTAGAAACCTCCCACAGGAGTTTTTCTACTAACCCATTCTACCCCTTTCACCCAGCTTTCCTACCCCATCTATATAACCCTGGTTCTTAGTTGTTACACTAATCAAACATATTGATTTATCTTTTACAGCCTGAACTCTACTGAACAGACATCCAGGGTCTCTCTCTCTCTCTCTCTCTCTCATACTCAGCATCCCCTCCATTCAAATCCTAGATCTACCAAAATCTCCCGATTCCAAACAAATGACAATTTCTGTCTATCATTAATGGGTGTCATTCTTCTAGTATGTTAACAATTGTTAAGTGAATCCAGTAACCTGACATGTAAGCTAGTGTTTATAAAGCACATTCAACAAACTTACCTCCCCCAGGGCTTCCCTGATGTTAAAGCTCTAACTTTTGAGCCTGCTCACCTGAATTCATTCTCTGCTCTCTTGTAAGCATGCAGATTGCTGCTGCTAGACCTTCTTCATGGTGGTAATGTTATCAAAGATGTTCTTGCATAAATGTTGCAGCTGTTATTTTAGTATATGAGTAAACAGTTCATTTGTTCACTAATCTAGATCTCAGTAAGTACATATGAATGGTTTGCTCATTTACAAAGGCTGCACAGCTATGGAAGTACAGTATTGGAATACAGAGATCATGTAGCAGGATTCAGGGAAACAGGGAACAGCAATGTAACCACATTATATGAGCACCACTGTTATATTTAGATACATACTCACGCATGAGAGTGCACGCATACACACACACACACACACACACACACACACACACGCACACGCACACGCACACACACACACACACACACACACACACACACACACACACACACACACACACACACACACAATCACAAACTTTAAATATACACAGATGTGTATTGACATACATTTACATTTGCACACAGAATCTTTCAAACAGTTATTGAAGAGACATATGGTTTGTGTTCATCAGGCATCTCTCATACATACACAGACTCATACACTTATGCAACAATAACCACATACATAATGAATAATTAGTATGAGTAATTTTATTTGTAGATCCAGCAGGTGGCGTGAATAAACCTCTTTTACATTTGCACTCCATAATCTACTGATAAATGCACACAGCGAAACATTACCTTGCTCACCTTTCTCCTGTTGATCATTTGGGGGTGTGTTTTTGACAATAATGTTGATAAGGTAGTGTCGTTCTGTGTATGCTACAGGGCCCGCCCTAAACTAAGCTTGTTCAGCAGAACAGGAAGCTGCCATTACTGAGTCTGGTAGTTTCTCACTCCAGTAACTATAACTGAACCATACTGGAGGACAGAATCCCAGCAATAACTTATCCTTTTGATTGGCATTTCACTGCTGTCTTTTGGGAGTAGTGAACAGTTTACCTGCCTATAATACCAGAATTTGGAAAAAAATAAGCTTAGAAAGTGAACTATAACAGGGTATTGTACTGTCTAAAAACTTTTTGCTGCCTGTCAGGTTTGGGTTGTATCAGAAAAGGAAGTGTGTATGTTTAACAAAACAGTTAAACACATTTGAAGAATCCTAGCAAGTAAGACAGATGAGCACCAACAACCAGGACGTGGATTCTCAAGGGGATGACAGGAGTCAGAATCCCAGCCAACAGGAAGAGTTTGACTTTTCCATCCTATTTGACTACAATTATAACATACCGCTGCTTCCTTCTGAAGGTTTGTAAAGTTAATTTTTCTGCTTCTTTCCCATACTTGTGCAGTTAAAAGCTTCTGTATGCTGTAAATGATAAAATGTACGTAGTCATAGTTATGTGCAGGTGGACTGGAGATGTAGAAAGATCTTCATCACAAGGTTTTGTTATGCTTCCATGTGTTTGTGTGGTTTCTTTTTTTACATGTGCTGTTTCTATAAGTGAAAAATGTCAGCTTCTTCTGTATCTGAGAATGCATTTTACTGAAACTTTAACAGATACATGTGTATTCATATGGCACTAACTTTACTCTTTAAGTACTTTGGGCAAATGATGCTGCAATGGAAACACTTGTATTAAGTAGAGAAGTTATATGTGCATCCATGTAAAGTAGGAAGTGGAAAATGTCATTTACAACACATGCCTTCAGGCAGTTGAAAAGCATGACAGGAGAAGGGCACACACCCTGAATCAGAATACCGCATGAAGTACCAGCGTTGTAAGAACAGAACGCCACACTTGCAGACTTCCGTCTGACACAACTGAATGTCATCACTACAATGTGAAAATCAGAACATAATGTCTTGTTGGGATATTTTTTGTAACAAGAGAAATATGCAACTAATTTGGGCTACAGTAACATTTTATTTCACTTTTTTGGCAGTGCTGTGTTCTGCATTAATGTTGGAGTAGAGGGGTGATTTATATTTTGTGGTGAAATCTGAGAAGTACAGTATGAATGGTGTCAAACTGACATGCTTTCTCATAACCTTTCCTCATACCCAACAGTCAATGAAAAATAAAGTTGTACATTATTGCAGCCAGGCCATTGAACTGAATCATGTGGTTGCCTGCCTACATCTGCTTAGAAAATCCTGGGTTCTAGTCCTGGAGCAGGTGCTTAATCATTATTCATTACTGTCTGTGCAGTGTTAAGTGTTCTGAACTATTGAGATGTCACTCTTTAGGGAGGATAAGAAACTGAGGCATCTTCAGTTCATCTTACTTGTGCATCTTTTAGTCAGAGATTCAGCAAGTCCCCATTCAGACTGGCTGACGGCTGCATAGAGATATATTGACCAAAGAGATTTCTCTACTTACCTTGCAACCAAAACAAAAGTTATAATTTGATTTCTTGATCTTCATTTTTTTAAATGTCACAGGTGACTATCCTGGCCTCCAAGACAATAAATAAATAAATAAATAAAAAATATTAATAGTATTAACAGTTTACTAACAGGCATCCTCTGCCTCGACTACAGATCCTCATAAGAACCTGTGCTGTCACACCTACTGCATATTCACAAGTCCAATGGGGGCATAAACCTCAAGGGATCAAAATCTGTTTTGCAATATCAATGGAACAAGTTAGAGGGATAGGTATGGATGAAAGAGAATACCACTTCTTTGGAATCATCTTCCTCTCCATATACAGCAAAGTATTTCTCTTACGTTATTCAAATGTGACCTGTAACAATGGATGGACAACTGCAAATTCACCCCTGGTTTAGCAAGCACCCTTGTCCCTTATGGAAAGAGACAATATGTAACTGTTCTACTAGCCTCTGAGTTGTTCATACTTAAAATATAAGGGTTAAACACTGCATAAGAATGTATGGTTAGGCTTCTAAAGAACCTCATGGTTCAATAGCAAGTAAGTCCCTATCAGCTTGAGTGAAACGACTTTTCACCTCATTGAGAGCATAATAGAAGGCTATCACTGCTGTCTTCTAAGAGCATGCCCTTGAGACGTTAATACCGTGACTGAGAAAAGACACGACAGAAGGAAGTAGGCATGGCTTCCTATGGCCTGTGGCAACCATGTTTTTTATTTTATTGAGTTAGAGTCCTGTGATCTGGCAGTGTCCCACAGAACAAAGGCCCTGGAACAAAACCCATCAATACTGAGAATAAACCATGCAGTGAAAGTACAAGGTTCTATTAATACAAAAAAACAAACAGGTCAGTAAACACACAAATAAAGTGCTTGTACTAAACACAAATAAAATGCTTGTACAATAACAGAAACTGGTAGGTGAAATGAAATACCAGAATATTCAGGGAATATACAGCTAAAATGAGGACAGGTCCAGTGGCATAGCTAGACAGATCCTGACTGCAGCCCAAGTCACCCAAGTTTGATTAGCTACTCTGATGCTTGACAGAGCTGGTAGATGAGGATGAGCATGCCAATCATGGCAGAGAGGGTGGGCAGAGCAGGACATATACAGCTATAGCCCCCCTTGGAGGAGGGGTGTTATTGTAGTACACATCCTGAGGGATGGTTTTTAGCTCACCAAGTCACTCTGTGGTGACGGTCTTGGTTAGCAGTCATAGGAAGAAGGCATTGTGTCCCCCCACTGTGGTGGTAGTAGCTTACAAATACCCTAATTGCTGATATTCTGTTAAGGGGACAAGCAACGGCCTATGTGACAGTCCTTCACGATGGCTCTGGACCGCCCCATAGTGCACTGGCATAATTCCCTAGTACAGGGAGAATGAATGGACAGAGTCTGTTTGGGGGAGCCTTTATGGATGGCAGACACAGGAACAAAATGAGCACCTAGAAAATATACAGTTTAAGACAAATATAACACCCCTGGCTAAGATAGAGAAAGCTAAACAGCAGCAGTTTATAACAAACTCACAATTAGAAGGAAAGCCACTGCAGATCCTATGAAGTCAAGAACATTACAGTGAGACAGTTGATAAAAAGGATGAAATGCAATGCCAATAAATTAGGATGGAAATATGAAATAGCAAAGAGAAGCTAATCTGAAAGAAGGTGCAGTATCAGAATATTTATATGTAAAAAAGAGGACTAAATTATGAAAAATAAGAAGTATATTACAAAAACAATGGGAGATACGGTGATACAAAGAGTAATAGATAAGTCTGGAGAGGAGAGGATAGAGGCCACTGAGCTGGAATCTAAACATATGTGTGCATTCAGGCTAGTAGACAATTGCAGGGATACACAGAAATTAGCAGAAAACAGACAGACACAAGGAGCAACATAGGATGAAATTAAGGAAGACAGGCAGATGAAGGGAATCCAGAGATGGGGAAAGAAAACTGACTGAGGAAGAAGATGGGCCAAAATATTATAAGATGAGAAAAGGTCAGCACGTATGCAGTCTATAGAGATAGTAAAGGGCCCCATGTCCTATCTCATGTGTAGTATCAGTGTTTTTTCCAATTGTACTTTAGGAGACATTTGAACAGAATATAGAGACTAGATGCTAACAGAGGGCTGTTGTGTATTGCATACTGCTGGGACTGTAATAGCAAACTCTGCTTCACAAGATTTTTTCAGGTACAACATATTAAAATGAAATACACACTGATTAATGCTGGTTCCTTTTGGTCGGCAACCACTTCACTATAGTATTCATCGACAAACAAGTAGCTACTGTATCAGAATGCTGTGTGCGATGACAAGGTTCATGAGGCTGAATTTAGTTTACTCCAGGTTTCTCAGACTGGTGCAGTGCTGTGTTCACTGATGGAAGCCTTGACAACAAACCCATTTATACTGGTACAGACCATGAAGCTAACGCATTTGTAAAGAATGCTAATAGGAATGTAAACCTAGGTATTTGACAGGCTGAAGCAATTATTTTTCACATGCGTAATTTGTAAAATACCCTTTAGTTAATACAAATTTTCATCTTATCAGCAATGTTCCAGTGTTTCTGCTGAGTGATGTTCTTGCTGATGAAGATTCCTAGATACTTATCGGCAGTAATTTTATTCTGTGAGTCATCTGATGGGCAAGAGTTTAATAATATGGCTGTCTTCCTGGTCTAATAGAGAATTGTTGAGACCACCGTGACTTTATTTCCGAAGTATTAAGCTTCAGTGTTGTATTAGATAGTGACAGGTACATTTACTTAATACAGTGTGTAAAGCAGACTGAAGCTGATGGTCTGTCAAGGCTGAACACATTAGGGGGCATAATTTAGCAAGAAGGATCCAAGCATGAATGTTTCAGTGTCTTTCCCATTATCACCTGTTACCTCAGCATGGAAAAATGCATAAGGAAGCTGACATGTCCCACCATCACACTGTCTGCATGTGTCATCACTCATTCTCACTTGTATGAAACATTTTGAATCCACTACAAGTCCTAGCCTCTCACAACTTAAGCTGGCATATAGAAATTTAAGTCTGCTTATTCCAGAAGCTGTAGTATTAAATGCCAATAACATAATCTTCCACCATATTGGAATATGCTCTGCCATGAACTGCACTTGAAAGCTGTACATCAATGTTGCAAAAGGTCATTAATAAAATATGTGAATTTATCAGCTTAGATGCCTGAATCACTCACTCACTCACTCACTCACTCACTCACTCACTCACTCACTCACTCACTCACTCACTGTACTCTCTGAAGTACCAGTATCAGAAGAACTCCTGGCAATCATTTGCTTAGAGATCTTTACCTCCCTCTCTCTCTCCTCCCAGCAGTAAAATCTATATATATATATATATATATCATCTTGCTCTTTCCCTTTAAAAAGTTTCTGCTTCAGCATTGAATTTATTCTGTAAAATGTGAATGCAGTGCTAATACATCATCTCACTCTGCTGTCACTCTCCTACTAATCAGTCAAACTAGTACTCACTTTTGATAAACTACTAATCTCCTTTCTATGTCCATCCTTATAGTTTTCTCTCCAAAACATTCCTAACCTTCATTTCCTAATCACTATGCTTGTTATTAAGGAACCATTTTGGTATATAATTTATGAATTTCTGTTTTGTGATCTGAACCTTTCTGTTTAAAAGTGTAACTTTTTTTGAATTCTAAGAACCTTGTGTATTATACTGTGCCTAGGGTACTGCTGCTTTGCAAATATGCATTCTGCTTTTAGTGTAAGCCGTAGCTCAAGACACATTGGATGAATCTGGTTAGCAAAATTTAAATAAATTCATCTACATCTTCTCCAAAAGATGGCTGAGAGGTGTATCTATCAGCCTTGCTCACCATGGAAGAAGATCTGTGAAAATGTGTACAGATTAGAGGTACAGCTGTCCTGCAGCATTCAGACCATTGTGTCCCACTGGTCATTGCCTTAGCCTCAGACAGTGAGTACCATTATTTTGTCCTCTGAAAAGCTAACTAGATGCCAGTAAAGAAATGCATTCATCGGAATATGGGGTCTTTCCTGTTCAAATTTCTGAAGCTATCCCTCTTAGACACCAGATCAAACCCCTCCGTTTCCTTGCTCCAGTTAAGATAACCAGTTAAAATTGGACTCCAGTGACATGATGATTCTTAGCCTCACAATACTCACAGACCACACTTTTGCAGTGTCAGGGTCCAAAACAAGAGACTCATTATTATATTATGTAACATAGCTCTCAACTAATCAGGGACAAATGTCAAGAGAATCAGGATAAGTCCAGAAATAATCAAGGACAATCAGGGGCATTTTTAAGATATTGATACTATTTACTTCGGACATTGACAGGATTGACAGAATAACAGACTGAAATAATGCACATTTTCTGAAGAAAAACAAGTCCATTACTCTAATTAGTTCATTATTTATTAAATATAATTAGCCATCTTTTCTCAAAAAGACATCATTTTAGGAGGGATTAAAACATAGAACTAAAAATTTGTATCAAAGTCAAGGATAGCTGAGATATATGCTTTGTAAGATGTCTCTGTGAATTCAAATAATTTAGGTTTTATTGACAACAGTTTCTCACAGACAGACCAAAGTGGCACCATTTTTACTTTGCCTTGAAATTAGATTTCTTCCTTCTTTTAAACTTTAAAATTTAGTGATCAACTTCTCCTTTAAATACATTACTCCTTGTCTTGTTTTATCCCAGTCACTTCGTCTGTGCAACCCTTAGACTTCCCTCTGTTTTAAAACTCTGTTTTGAAATATCCGGTCACTCTTCCTAAATGAGTTTTTTTCAAATAGTTATGAACTGGTTAGTCAATCATTTAAAAATAAAAATATCCTTCCTGGGCTCCTTTCACCTGATGCTAGTTCACTGATATTGGTCAACACTCTGCTCGGACAAAAGACACCATGCACTATATAGTGCTCAGTGCCATGGTCCCACACTGATTTCATTGCTAATAAAAACTTTTTACAGGTGCACCTGACATGCATGTGCTTTCTTTATGTAACTTGTTTCCGTGTTTAGACTATTTTACCCTTTGGGAGACCAACAACTTTCCAAAATTACTTCCAAGTTTATTATAGGAACCATTCAGGACTTATATTGTGCTGGAAATACAAGTTTGTCATACTTCACTGACTTGTCATTCTGAGCATGCAGAAAATGTAACCCACTGTAGTTACTGCTATCATTCCAGAATAAATAGGGAACAGCTCAACAAACTATGCTGAGTGTTCATCTCACTTAACATTGATCACGTTAATGGTTTCATAGTACCACTGTTATCACTACCTTCTGTGCATTAGGGAATCCAAACATGCTTAAGTAATGCAGAAAGAGTCATAAGCAAAAAAGAAATAGCAAATACTAGGTAGCCTCTGTAGAAAATGATATTAGTGAGTTTCAGGTCTTGTCTTCCTTCTACCTTCCTTCCTTGAGTCAGCCAAAATGTCATATGTCCTGCATTGCAAACCTCAGCTAACTAGTGAAGTTGCTGTAGGTGATTATCAAGTTTATATACACCTTTAGACTACACAAGGTTCAATAGATTAATGGCCCAAGGTAAATGACAGTACACAGTCAAAAAGATGTGAATTTTGAGCCTGCATAGATTTATGATCTAAATTGATCTGAAATAACAAAAAAGCACATTGTTGTGTGTGATTTCCTAGACAAAATGTTGACAAATTCTTAGATTTCATTCAGCCTACATGGTGTGTACTGTGGAAACTGATTAGGGTAGAAATGCCACAGAGGGAAGAAACTGATAAGTTATGCTGTTTTAATGTATGAAAGTATAGGGATCATTCTCTAGGGAGGAAAATACATTCTGGGGAAGGGATATGTTGAGTTTAGGGAGTAGTTGTCCTGAATATAGCCTTCAGTATGCTTGCAAGGAGTCAGCTGCTGAAAACAGTGATCATATCTTAAATATGTAGGAGGCAATGCTTTTTAGAGATGTGAGTACATTTTAAATGTCTGATTGTGGCATCAACTTGAGCTTGTGAAAATGGAAACATCTGGCTTTTCTCCTTTGACTGAGATGTTGTAATCCTTAAAATAACAGCAGTTTACAATGGTTGCCCAGAAAACTTGGTGTAACTAAATTCCATAGAACAAAAAGAATTTGCATAGTACAGCAGTTCAACGTGCATTGCATTAAGATTCTAGTGATAACTTCTAGCAGAGGTGATCAAATGCATTAACAACTTTATCTGAGTACAAACAGGGGCAGCCTACTAGAAACGGCAGTCTTGTGAATAATTATCAAGGCAAGACTTGCACATTGTTTTCTGGGTAGAAGGGATGTTGCTGGATTAAGGCGTACGGTTTGTTAAATCTGATTTCTGGTGCCAACTGTGACAGAAGTTAAAAGACCCTTGTGGCATTATCCTTACAAACCTTACATTGCAGCATACGTTGTGGTGCCATGGACCTGAATTTAACCAACCAAAGCAGATGAGATGCAAGCAGAATGATCTTGACTCAGCTCTTTGTGAGTGCCATGTGAACCACAAGTATAAGTCGCTTATTTTTCCATCCTGTCTGTTTCAACTGTAATGAAAACTAGTTTTTCAACATCAAAAGCTATGTGCAAATAATTTTCTATTTCTTATTTGGACTCAGGGAAGCAGGGACTACTCAAGCAATTTTTAAAGGGGGCATGTTAATACATATCCGCCGTGAGCAGACACACACATATTTATTTGCATTCTTTATCTACGTGCTTATTTATTTATATTTGTTGTCTGGGCATATCCATCTAGGTAGTAAATTACAGTCTTGAATAAAGCTCTAAACATATCTAAAATATCTAAAATACAATATCAGAAAAAGGCTTACATAGTGCTGAATGCTCCAACTCACCAAATATAGTCTTCTCAAATTAACAAAACATCTCACCCGGTATTAATATTCACTTGTATCCCCCACCAAGTAGGTTTGGAGTTATTTCACACATTGAATTGACCACCCTAGAGAATAGTGTTATTAATTTTATGTATATCATGGAGGTAATTTTATTTAACAACTTTTTTACCTTTGAAGGAGAATTTTTTCATCAGGTTAATGGAGTAGCAACGATTGTGCGCCCATTTATGCCAACTTAGTCCTTAGTTGGGAGAAGTTATATGTTGCCAACTCAGTATATAAAATCCATTGGCATTTATACCTCTGTTACCTGGATGACATTTTTATTTTATGGAAAGATTGATGACCATATTGAAGAATTTGTAGCATACCTCGACAACACTACTTTGTTTCATAAGTTTACTTATAACCATTCAGCTGACGCTATTGATTATTTGGATGTTACAATTTTTAAGGATAAAGCCAATGAATATTTTGGTTCTAAAATGTTTAGAAAATACACTTCTTCAAATTATGTTAAGAGAAACATCTTTAAAGGGCAGTTGGTTCGAGCAGTGAGAACGTGTTCTGACTTTAATACTTTCAAAAATGAAGCCAATAATAGCATATGAATGTTCCTGGACAGAGGATATCCTTCAGTCTTATTGAAAACTATCTGGGATGAACTATTAAAAGATTAGAGGGTTAAATTCAAACCCCTATTAAGTATGGATTGGGACAGTGTAATGCCCCCAGCCCTGGTAAATTGCCCTTTGAACAATGCCTCGTGCATTGACAGTCTAGTGATAACACTTGGTCCACATACTAGCGAGATGAGAAATATCATTAGTAGAAACTGCAACATTTTTAAGGTGGATAAACACACCCATAAAACACTTGGTAACACCCCTGAATTTGTATACAAAACAAGTAGGAATATAAATAATCTTTTCGAACATCAAATATATACACTACAATTATGAAGCGGCATATATGTACAAGAAGATGCAGAGCCTATAACCAATGTAATTATGTATTGGAATAATAAGAAATATCTTTAGGGGCATCCTTACATAGAATTCCCCTTGCAGATTGGAACTGTGCTTCAAAAGGAGTAATGTACATAGCTCTATGTTCCGGTAGTTCCAGTTTTTATGTAGGCAAAACAGAGAGACAATTTCATACAAGGATTTATGAACACAACTATGCCAGATCAAAGGGTAATGGTAATAATTCTTTGTTTAAACACTCTTTGAATTGTTCCAATTTTTCTAATTTTAAGTTTGGTTTACTGGAAGATGTTTTGGGGAGGGTCATGGGAAATCAAAATAGAACTTAGGGAGCTTGTATGGCAATTGAGATTAAATGCCTCAGAGCAACCAGGTTTAAATGAACAGATTTCAGTTTCTGCAGTGCTGAAATTTAGAGCAGATGAACTTTAATTATTTTGTAATGCTGTAATCCACCTATTTTTTGAATGTTTTTAAGGATATTTTTAAAATGTTTTTATAATACATTTTTGTTCTTTAATTAGAAATGCACTTGATTTTGTTAATTGTGTTAATGAACTCTTAATTATGTCACTTGATTGTTTGATTGATATGTAGTTTCTCTACTCAACGGTTCTGAAGATGTCCCAGTACTAGGGACAAAAGCGCTCAACCGTATTAGAGTGATATATTTTATATTTTCTTATTGGTATAGTGCATTTTTTTTTACCTCAGTCGATCAAATGCATTTTTATTTATTATTTTGGCTTCCTGGTGGTTTATTTTTAAATTATTGCCAGTTGAAATTTTTTCTTTATTTGAGAAAACTATATCCGGTGGGTTGGAGTGTTTGACACTACATGAGCCTTTTTCTGTTTCTGAGTTGTACTTAGCTGTGCATTACATGCTGGTTTTATTTTCTTATATCTAAAATACAAGCAAGATTCATGTTTGGAATTTGAATGCCTTCTAACCCAAGTCCAAATAATAAAAATCAAATGACTGAAACTGCATTATTCATTGTTAGATTGAAAACTAAAAACAATGTTTTTGCAGGGGCAAACCCCCTGTACTCCCACGCCCCCTCACTGAGATCACTAACTTCACAGTCCCAAGACAGTGAATAAAGGGCTACAACCACCTACACTGAAACCCTGTCCCACTCCACTACTCGCACAGTGTTATTGCGAAGTATAGAAAAGAGAACTGCAGTAGCAGTTTGGCTTACTAGGAAAAAAAAAAGAAAACCTCACAACTGAAAATAATCCACAGCTGTCATTTGAATTCCATGACAATTTCATTAAAATAATCAGAAAATTACAGCATTTGAAGCAACTGTCACATGATATCAGGGGCAGCACAACAACAATCCCTTGATTTCCAGACCTTTGTTTTAAGAACATAATTATTAAAATACACAGACATAGCATTAATATGGCATATGCATGCGATATATTCATTTAATTGTGTAGGGAGATACAAGTCTATTCAAGGTAATAAAATTCATATTTACTTAATTGTAAACAATTGTATACACTGACATGATACAAATCTAGCCAAGCTTATGCTGTTCATAAGTATTTACAACAACAGACATTTGCTTTATACAGTCAAATAAAAATGGATATAAATAAACACATGGAGAAACAACCCGCGCTGTACGTTATACCACACTTTCATTTCCACTGTCTGGCAAAATGCTCCTTTAATGCATGCTTAAATACATGGCTCTTTAAGATGGAGCATAGAATAACGGGAGCATCATTCCGAAATTTGCCTAGATGGTTTAAGCAGCTTGCATCTCATTCCTGTTTGTGGATTTGGGGATGTCTGTGAGGTAATCCAAAGATTAGATGAGCACTAAAGCGTTCTCCACGTGAATGTGTCGCACTGTGCACTTGACACTTTGGTGTGCAGATTAGTCTAAGTGCAAAACTTAGCTGTACAGAGAAAAAGTGTTGCTGAAATTCAAGCAAGTTTAGACTTCATAATGAAAGACAAGAGTTTATTTTTCCACGATTTTCTTGAGTTAAAAGAATTGCAATGGCAGCTTAAGACTAATGCTACTACATATTCGGGTCTGAATGACTTGTTTTCCATTAGTAGTATTTTGAAATTAAAAGCTGCCTTTGTAATATAAAGCTAGAGTTTTTGTTGCAGTCCTACAAACAATATTATGAGTATTATGACTGCTTGTTTTTAATGGATTTAGTTGGTAATTGTTTATCTGATTATTCATTTTTTATGACTATTTACTTGTTAATTCTTGTTGATGCTGTGTGATTTTAATTGGTTGTCTAATCAAAGATGTAATTAGTTACCCAATCAAAATGTTTCTTGTCTGGTATTTAAACTGATGATGGATATGGATTGTTATTCTAAAGAAGTCTCTTTAATCGAAATGAAAACGCTAAATAAATTTTATAGAAGTGGTCCTCACTTTGGTTTCCTTTGTTTTGTTGTTTTTCTTTACCAATACTAACTACTAGAAATTTAGAGGTGTATACTACCTGAAAAAGACAGTATTAAGGGTATCATCTGAAAAAGAAGTGGGTAATGAGTTGTCTACAGTAGGACACTGTTAGCAAAGAGCATTCCCTTTGTCTTTACATTACTAACATGCAATCTGACAGTTGAATGTCACAAATGTAAAGAGCAGCTTGCACCTATACAGGGAAGGCAGAGTAGCTCCAGCAGTGACACAAGTCTTTCATCTCGGGGATGAAGAGGTAAGATCTTAATAAAAAATCCATCATTGCTCAGATGTTGGTGAGGCACAGATCACCTCTTTGGCTGCCTAGATGATGGTCCCTCTAGATGCCTCTTGCATCTGTGGTGGAAATATACAGTAGAGGAAAATAAATGGGCTGAAGTCTGCTAGACAAAGGCTTGATGCTCAGCAAGCATGGAGGTAAAATGCAGATAGAAAAAAGTAATATGACATATGAAAGTGTTTGTGTTCTCTCTCTATTGGGTTGCATTTAGGATCTCTTCCTTAAAATAAGTTGAAGCACTTATGCTGATGCAGGGAGTTTGAGGGGTATTTAAGAATATCGCACACAGCACCGCATCATATTTGCTGAAGCAGCTGCCTGGCA